>NW_010268799.1:39931-75243 GCF_000690775.1 Eurypyga helias
TTGGAGTGAATAATGTTGGTACAAAACTGAGCAGTTGCTTTAGTACTCCATAATGTTTCTCTCTGTAGCTTTTGAAATCCAGAGTAAGTGGTTTATAATAACTATGTGTTCAGTGAAGGAAGAAGAGGTAAACCAAATGAGCCAGAGATCCGAATGAGTGAAGCAGGTTCCCTTTCCCCTGAGTCCTGTTCTTTCTTACTGTTCATTACAATGTTCAGTACTATGGAGGCAAGCTGCAATAACTCATATCCATTCTTTTCCCCATAGAAGAGGATACAGGATATTTCCAGATTGATCCTGTCAGTGGGGAGTTAAGAACAACCCGGTCTCTGTCACATGCTGAGAGATCAGACTACAGAATGATGGTCACAGCCAGGGACCAGGGGATGCCTTCACTTCAAGGACATGCTACTGTTTACATCGAGGTACTTGTTTATGTTGCACAGATAGAATTGTTATGTTAGATATTTAGTTTCTTTGAAAAAAACAATTTTGAGAGAAGCTAGGGAAATAAGCTGAAGAAAGGAAGAAGTTCAAAATTATAAGCACCTTGTCTCATGGTAATTTTCTTCAACCATTTTTCTGTGGAGGAAGGAAATGAGAGAGCGGACTCATTTTGATTTGTTGAGAATACACAATAGCATCCTGGGTTGTCTTGCGAATAGGTTTATGCTTTAGTAGGAGGTCATTATGAACACGGAAAAAGAGAAGGAAAATATCCAGGTAGTCAGAATGAAAAGCAAATATCAGGAGGGACTGAAACTAGGGGAAAGTAGGTTTTTTAAATATTTTATTTCCTCCCCTATGTTACTCTCCTAAATTCTGTCTCTGTAACCCAACATAAAGATAGCTCATTCCTTTGTGCTGCTTTATACAGAGCTGCTCTGCGTGGTAGTGTGAAATCCAGCATATGCCTTTCCACAGCCAGCCACCTGCTGTTCATTGAGCTGTAGTGGGGCTGCTTTGTCCAGGCTGCCTCTGTGATCCTTTATCAGAGGTTGAATGTCACCAAGGCTGCTGTTTTCATGTCACCCATAAGATGGCTAATTTTGGATAGCATGAAAAAAAACCCTTCAGTCAAGACGAGGCAAATGCTGTTCCCAGAGTTAAAGATTCTTTCATTTTAAAGCATTCCTAAATGAATGAAACCCTGTAACGAATAAACAACCCTCAAAAACCTCAGCTATCTATTTGTGTTTGGA
The DNA here is from genome assembly GCF_000690775.1 of Eurypyga helias. Classification (NCBI taxonomy): domain Eukaryota; kingdom Metazoa; phylum Chordata; class Aves; order Eurypygiformes; family Eurypygidae; genus Eurypyga; species Eurypyga helias. The sequence continues at coordinate 41,134 of NW_010268799.1, forward strand.
GAACTGCATAATGTACCATGCTTTCTTTGTCACATTGGTCCCTATGATGCTGTCCTAAGTAGAAAGACAGTTGAAGTGCTTCAGAGCTGGAGCAGAGACAGCAATATTCAAGTCATCTGCCTTTGGACCTCTGTGATTCCGAGTGTGAGAGACATCTTGTCCCCTTTTTTAATGTGGGAATGCATGATAGTTCTGGAATTACTGGCCAAGGGCTATGTGAACTCTAATGGAATATGTTTGGTTTCTTTTCTAGCTTTGAGGCATACTTAGGATTTTCATTACACTGTTGATAATAATGATGGGAAAATATTGCAGTCTCTGTGCTTTTGTTGCAGGTAATCCCACTTCCCAGTGGGGGTTCTGTCTTCTCTCAAGTTTTCAAGCACTTTGTCGTACCTGAAAATTTTAAACCTGCACAAGTGTTGAATTCTCTGAAGTGGTCTGATAATCATCTAACAACTAACAGGAAACTGCATTTCAGTATCGCTAAAGATGATGATGATGTTCACTTTGAAATAGATAGCTTGACAGGACACCTTTTTCTTTCCAAGGAACTTGACTATGAAATATCTTCGCACTTCCTTTTGCAAGTTATTATAAAAGATTATAATAATAACCCTCCACAGAATAGCACCGTCTTCCTAAGTATCGATGTAGAAGATCAGAATGATCATTCTCCGTATTTTCAAGATGACTTTATAGTGATTGGCATAGAGGAAAATGTACCTGTTGGCACTCTGGTTTACACATTCAATGCAAAAGATGGAGATGGCAGTTTTCTGAACAGCAAAATACAATATTCCCTAGAAATGAGTAACAAGGATGAAAATCTATTTCTTATTCACCCTTCGTATGGAACCTTGACCACAGCTTTTCCACTAGACAGGGAGATTACTCACTCTGTGATCCTTACAGTGTCTGCATCAGACCAGGCAATAAATCTGACTGATCGCAGGCTTGATTCCCTGGCTGTGAAAATTGTAATTTTGGATGTCAATGACAACAGTCCTAGTTTTATGTCTTCGCCTCTTTCCTGTGTTATGGAGAATGTGGAGATGGGCTTCCTTGTGCACCGCATAACTGCAAAGGATCCTGATGAGGGAAGAAATGGACAAGTTACGTATCACATTCTTTCAGGCAATGAAAACAAAACATTTTTATTGGATAAAATCACAGGTACTGTATCTTCTGTTCTCTGGAGTTTCTTGCACTGTGCTGCTTACAGTAATATTTGGGAGTGCATACAATGCAACACTGAAATACCACATTACTATGGTACACTAACCAGGTAGCTTACCATCCACAGGGGTGATTGCCTCGGGCAGAGCACCACACAAGCATGGCAGTGTTAGGTGCTATGTGCAGCACACAAGCTCAGTGGGAGCTCAAAATTTTCTGCACGACACTGTTACTGTGCTGTGCAAATGTACCGGAGTGCCTTCCAATAGCGCATTCAAGAATGTGGGAAGAAAGTGTGTGCAGGGAAATACTTCATTCTGATTTTTGCATGATGCCTGCTTAAAGCATCTGCCCACACATACGTTGCTATACCTACGCATGAGGAAAGGCAAAGTCATAATCAAGGAGTATGCATTACCCTGTGGGTCGAACATGTCCAGTCGAAGCTCAAAGAGTTGATGAATTTTGTTCCTCAGTTCTCTGGAATTCTCTGGTTCCTGTATGAATTCTGTACCTCTTATACCATCTGCACACAAATGCAAATTTCGCCCTAATAGTTGCAATATTTTCCAGTTCTTATGCTGCTTTTGAATCAGTTATGTGATGCAGCTGATGCTGATTTTTAGAGGTCCTAATTGGCATAACTTATATGCCAAAGACAAATATTGAAATTAAATAAAGTTTAAAAGTTAAGCCCAAAGTTAAATTAAAAAAGGAATCTTTGAACTTCACTTGGATATTCCATGAATCCCAGTTTCTCTTGCTGTCAAAATGAGTGTTTCTGAGCCAATTAGCCAAAGGGTAATAATTGACTGCAAAGTCAGGAAACCTTGCAGCAGTGGCACAGCATGTTTGGTGATGCTACACTGAACCTGCAGGTGCTGGAACAACTGTGATCCTAACCTGGATGAAAATGCTTTTTTAATACCCTCTTTGTTTATAACAGGACTCTTAACTACAGCCCAGCATCTGGACCGAGAGATCCAGGAACGCTACAGTTTGACAGTTCTGGCTCTTGATGATGGCACTCCGCCTCTCTCCGCCACACAGGTTCTAACCGTCATTGTTGTTGATGTGAATGATGAGACCCCGATATTTCTGAAACAACTTTACGAGGCTGCGGTTCGTGAAAACCAAGATCCAGGGCAATTTGTCATAAAGGTGGAAGCTGTGGACAGAGATGCAGGTAATTTCTGTCCATTTGCTATTAATTTCATTGTGGACCATAGTAGACAGATCAAATCGTGCTGCCTGCTGTGCTTGTGTGTACAGCTGTTGTGCTTTTCCCAAGGTGAAGTATGAGTTTTTAGTTTCAAAACATGGCTTTTGCTTCAGACCCTCAATCATTATTCAGGGCTTGGAGGTATTCTGACTTGCACACGGGGGTAGCTTTAGCTCTGGGTGATATATTAAATGTAAAATGTGCGCTTGCCTGATGCAGGGTAGCTCAGCATAATGTAGCTTTAATGTGGAGATAGCCAGCGTGGTCTGGTTATAAATCAGCAAACCACCTTCAACTCAGTTAAAGTTGACATTTGAACGTCTTGTTGCTCCCAGTCAGTATGTTTGAATAGTTTTAAAACAGTTCACTGGACAAGGGTCCTGGTTTTGTAACGGAACTGGCAAATCTGCACTGATCTGTTCTGACCAGAGAGGGGCACTGTCATCCTAGATTTTCCAGCTAGTTGCTCTGTGAAGGGATCGTGGAAGCCGCTCTGGATTCAAGTAGGATTTTGCAGACGTAAGAACGTTAATGCATTGCTTTAGAACATCCGCAGAATGCATGAGTAAGACGGGGTGGTTCAAATGCGATTTGAATCCCAGGTGAGGACTAACCGTGAGACAGCCTTTGCTAAGCGACAAAAAAAAATATCACTCCAGTTCTTCAACTACCTGCTCTTTTGATGTATCTAAAATGCATATGATGTTACGGGTAGTCTGTGTGCTGGAGAGAGTCTCATTTCAGCAGTGCCATGCGCGGTGCATACAGTGGGTGTACCACGAAGTGGTTACACAGTCTGTGGTCTGCAGTAAAGGTAAAATCTGGAAAGTGAATGTGAATGACTTTCTGTTTACTGTGGGTTCACTTTCTGCACATCTTTAGAATTGTTTAAGGCTGTGCCGTCCAAAAAAATAGATAAAAGAATAGATCTTGTTAGCAAAATTCCCTGTATTCAGTAAGATTTTTCATTCTAATGTAGAGCATATGTTGATTATGAAAGGCTGATGTGAGCTCAGGAGAGGTGCTTATAAGAAAGGACATTTCCCCACAAGTATGTAAAGTATTTAGAAATTAGGAATGGCTGGGTAGCCCTGTCTGTGAAAATCTTCATGACAGCCGAGCAGCATTACTGTCTACCTCTGCACCTCACTCTTCCAAGTATTTTCTTTCTTTTGTGGATCACGCTATTAGTAAAAGAGGCAGTATTTGAAATAAAAATTTGCAAGATGATAGAGAAAAGAAATGGGAATTTGCTTGAGTTCCTCTCCCTCCTTTCTCCATCCTTTATGTTTATTAATTTCACATTTTGTGGGAAATACAGGAGAAGGGAAATTTTGGGAGCTGTTAGGAGGATGGGATGGTGGTGGCTTGGCAGGATGGAGAGGAAGGGCATTCCAAGTGTACTGGGTGGCACAGTGTGTGCCTGCCTGTGCAGACACTTGGGGCTGAAGCACTGTTGTGGTGGATGGTTCCTTCCCACTTTTTTTTTTTTAAAGTACATTTTCTAGTAACCACAGTCCTTCTGTTGGGTCTTTTTCTCACATTTGCCTGATTTGGCCCTATGTTATGTTCCTGTAACAGTATTGTTCCAAACAAATACTGAAATGACGTTCATAATGTAAGAAAATAGGATTTATGTAGGAGTCAGATATAATGCTATTCGCTTTTCTTATGTATTTGGAACAGAATTTTTTAATAAGATCACTCCTCTCATGGTGTTCTCTATTTTTTTACATCACATTTTTTACTTTATTTTTATTTGCTCTCTACTGGGAGGTGAACTGCCACTTAATGTTTGCATAGTCTCAGTGGGGGACTTTCCTCCCAGCAGGTTTTTGGGTTTTTTGTTGTTTTGGTTTTTTTTTTTTTCACTTCATATGTTCTTTGCCTGACCACAGGGAGGAATCATTTTTACTGACAGTGTCAGCCATCATCAACCTTTTGTTTTATTTGTCTTTCTGCTTTTTTCCCTGTGAAGGGAAGAGGGAAAGCAAGCACCTATCACCTTCTTTGCATTTGACCTAAGCTTTAAGCTTGCTTCCTGTTCAAAAGGTTTGTGGGTTTTTTTTGGCGGTGTGTGGTTTTGGTTAGTGGTTTTTTTGGTGGGTTTTTTTTTTTTAATTGCTACTAAAATTTTTGCTTGTAATGATTTTATTTCATGTAGATATCCATGAAACATCTTGTTAGGCCAACTCCCTCCTGCACGTTCCAAGTGCAGCATTTAAGGCAAATCTGTTGCCTCACTTTCTCGAAGCCCGCTTACACTGTGGGAGCTCTCCACTTGCCCCAAGGCTGACAAAGTAACAGTGCAACACAAGTAAATACAAGTGTAAAGACACATGTAATGCAGGTAGCTACTGGGAAAAAAATGCATGGAAAAGATACCCGTATTGTGTTTAAGATGGGCTGAGGGTTTGTCTTGAGATATGTCTACAGAAGCTCTGAGTGAACTGAAACAGCATTTGTCAAGGTCTGCTTTTAAGCTGATGTGCACCTCTTTGTCTGGAGCCTTAGGAGAAAAATCTCAGAAGGTTAATCGGAACTGCTGACAGTTATGAGACAGGGCTTACTGCCATTCACCTGACATTTTGTCTTACTCATCTTCAAGGGTTTATCATGGTCTTAACAACACTAGTATTATAAAGATGAGACTTGAGCCTAGATTTGAGTCAGGGATAACGTTTGTTCCCGTTACTTCTTCACCAAAGTTGGCAGTAGATATACCTGAAGTTTAATGTTGCTGCTGCTTTAGAGAAGTCGTGGTAGCACCCTGGAAGAGCAGGGGCTGCCCGTGTTGTGGTGGGGGAACGGGAAAGGGGGCTGAAGCTTTTCCTTGGCTGCAGCTCAGGCATCAGGCATCCACCCTGCCATTTGGCCTGGGGGGAAGGGGTCCTTGCCAACGGCCAGTGTCAAGGAAGGGACTTAGGTCCTCTTTCAGTTTGTAATGCGCAGGAGGAATAGTTTTTCTCATTTTAGTTTGTAATTTCAGCCCCCAAAACGTGACTAGTATTTGTGAATAATTAACCAACAGGTTGAATGAAGCGCATGCGTGTCAGCTGCTGTGCCATGGTATGTGAATGTGTAGAGTCATCATGGTCCTGCCTTGTGCAGTGTGTGCAGTTTTCTCCTACTGCTAGGTATATGAATATAGGAATAAATCTAATTAAGGTGCCACATATCTCAGTGCTTTTAGGGTTAAAAGTTTAAATTTCAGCAGTGTGTGAATAATCAACTTGGATGGCATCTCTAATTTTTCTCGATGCTCCCTGTGAATAATGTCCCTTGTGAGGTCTGTGAATGCACTGGGTTGAAGCAGTCCAGTTGCAGGAGGCCAAAGGCTAATAGTTAATATCAGCCCTGCAGTGTCATGTGTCTTTTTTTCCATCTGTAGCATATTTGTGATAAAGGATAGATAAATGAAGATAGAGCTGTAAATATCTTCTTAAATGTAGTAGAATCATATCTAATGTGGATAGATCAGGTAGTGTGTTGATAACCTTAAACTTTCAATACATTCTCCTTGATTGTCCTTACCAATGTGATTTTTCTCTTTTCTTCTGGAAGGTCGGAAGGATTTCTCTAACTCATTTTTCCTTCTGCTGGAAATAGTATGAATATGTCCCTCCCTTGACTTAGTTAGGTGCAAATGCATTTACAGCAAAAATTCTTTCAATCAGATTTCAGTAGCATTGTCAACTATTCAGCAAAGCTGTTCAGAGGCAAACAAAGTCAGTCATGGATGTTAAAAAATAATACATGTCCTTTCAGTATAATGTAGGATTAAACTCATTAAACTTGATAATATAAGTGATGGACATGACATACCTCCCTCAGGAGGGTGTTGAAACTAAAAGTATGAAAAAAAAATATTTTATAACCATAATAGGTAAGAATGTGGAGTCACCTGCCTGACTCAGGTGGGCAGCTTTGAAAGAAAGTTGTTTAAAAGTCTGTGCAGTTTTAGCATGCTATTTCCTAGAGAAAGACAGGAAGGCTAATATCCCTGTACTATATACAAATTGTGGGTCTCATTAGGAGTTGAATGGAATTGGCATTCAGGAAAACTGAGGGGGGGAACCTCTTTAAACTTCCCTTCTGGAAATGTTGTGTGACATTATAAAACCAAGCAGTATCATTTCAGAGGCTGGCTGCAAGTGGGAGCAGTCTAAATGGTGCTGTGAGGATGTCCACCAAATTGCATCTTATGCTGAAGGCATCTAGGAGATGCCTACCCTATGAGTCCTGGTGGGACTTAGGCACCTGCCTGCTCAGTATTACAAATATATAGACCTGATGGGCAAGCTGAGATGTGGATGTTTTTTCTCTGAATGCTCAGACTGTACAGAGTTGCATTGGCTCCAAGTGAAGTTAAGTGGAGAAACAGAGCTGCTGGAGCAGCCCGGTAATCTGCCTGACATCCCGTTGAGAAATAAGTTAACTACCTCAGGGAGAACAGAAGACAAATCCATGGATTCCATGGTCTAAGTTAATGCTCTTTTGCATCATGTTGATATGTCAGCTTGTTTGGAGACATGCCCTGAGTGCCAAGAAATGTTGCTGGGTTCACTTTTGCTGGAAAACTTAGGCACAAAGCAGCATCTGGATAAGAATTTTGAAGACCTGAATTTTAAATTTTGATCTTTTGTGCTAATGAAGAAGCAATTACTCACTGAATTAAAAATAAAAATTTAATCCATAGCTCATTTCCTGGGGTGGAGCGGGAGAAGGAGACAGATATGTAGACCTGAATGTGAGGAGAGTGGCAATGTTTTATTAAGACTTCCATTCTGCTTTTAAGGACTGAATTCCTTGCTTCGGTATGAAATCTTACCAGGAACTGGTTATGAGAAATTCAGGATGAACTCAGAGAGTGGAGACCTTGTAACAACTGCATCACTGGACAGGGAAACCCAGGAGGTTTTCAGTATTAAAGGTAACTGAAATAGTTATGAGTCTGAATTAGATGGAAGCAGTAAGATTTTTGTGGCACAGAAGAGCATGTGCTTTTTGCATAGGACAAATAACTCCCCTATTCTGCTATTATTAAGAAACATCTATTGTTGCACCGACAACCATTGTATAAAATTTGTTTTCTTTTTATTAACCTTAGTTTTGGTTCGAGATAGTGGAACCCCGTCACTGTCAAGCACAATGACAGTTATCTGTAAAGTGCTGGACGAAAATGATCACTCTCCTGCGTTTCTTCTTCCTGCCTCTGAGATCCATATTCCAGAGAACCAACAGCCTTCTGTTGTTTACATTACCCAGGCTGTGGATATGGATGTTGGCAATAATGGAGATTTAAGATACAAAATAATTGGTAAGTTGCACTCCATCATTTTTGTTAGCATAAATCAGGAAGTATATAAACAGTGGTATCCAAGTTTTAGTCGTCTTGATTTTACCAGGCCTCCCTCACTCCTGACTTGTCCATGTGCTTCTTTATGTGGGGGAAAAAAAAAAACCCGAAACTTTCACCCCTTTGTCAGGATTCATAAGCATTTTGCAGGCATACTTTGTCTGCTTGATAGATTTGAGACAGTACAGAAAAGAAAAAAAAAACTACCAAGTGCTGGAAGGAGCCATTCATCACAAAGGCATAGCTTTGTCCCTTTTTGCTGCAGCTGTGGAAGTTCTGAATGCAAGTAAGTACAAGAATTAATCTAATTTTTTTTATTGTATTTATTTACTTTCATTTCATGAGAGCTGCTTTCACCCAGCAACCAGTAACGTCGTAGTTGGTTTTCGTATTGCCAAACTCTCCCCGTGTCTACTATGCCAATGTAAGCTCCACATCTGTTCAAAGCCTCCTGTAATATCTTTGCACAAACACAAGCTTGCTGTGCTCACTCTGGTTTGTGGCTCTCAACAATAGCTCAGACCTAGTCAGATAGCTACTGTGGTAACAGCCAACACATTTTTCTTTGAAGAAAGTTATGAATTCCTTTGTTTCCTTGGTTTTAATTTCACGATCTCTTATGATCTTCAATTTAATCACCTTTTGTCTTTCTGCATTTTATAAAGTATGTAAGCCATTCACTGTTACTAAAAATGCTGACATTTCTGTTGATTGATTCATGTTTTACCTCCCCATGCTCCCCAAATGAAGACTTTGCACAACTATTCGCTTCCAAGAGACAGGTTTGTAGAAGAGAACAAGGAGCAAGTAATTACAATTGTCAGCAATGCTTTATAGGTTTCTGGAGTTTGTAACTAAGGTTGGGAAGAGGTCACTTTATGCAGCAGCATAGTTGGAGGAGGTTTTATAAGGTGTGCTGCTTTGAGAGAAAAGACACACATCTGGCAAAATAGCCACTCTGTAAATTGATACGACGTTCTATATTTACTGTCATTGCCACCCACTGATTTAAATGAAATGCAGGTTTTAATTCATATAAGATGAATAAAGTATGTGACAGGCACATGAGCACACCAGCTGCATGAGCAATTGGATCATGTTATTGCAATTAACATAGCAATATTCACAAGGGATTTTTTCTAAAACAATTGTTTGTGATTATTTTATTTTTGTGTGTTTGAAAGGTGGAAATGTTGGAGAATACTTCACACTAAATAACACTTCAGGAAAACTGCTGGTCACTCGTAGCTTAGACAGAGAAGACGTCAGCAATTTCACTCTTATAATAGAGTGCCGTGACCTAGGCAGCCCCTCGAGAAGCTCCACTGCACAGCTCTATCTAACGGTCTTGGATGAAAATGACCACAACCCATGGTTTTCAAAGACCCAGTATCAAATCTCTGTGAGAGAAGACCTAGAGGAAGGCTCAACCATCCTGGACCTCTTTGCTTCTGATGAAGATGATGGCCTGAATGGTGAAGTTACCTACTCCCTCATCGATGACACCTTTGGAACGTTTGCTATCGACAGTGCAACAGGGTCCATAATTACTACAAAGGCGTTGGACCGGGAGACCAAATCCCAGTATATGTTTAGGGCTGTGGCAAGTGACTGTAGTACCCATTTGCCAAGAAGCACCACTGTCAGGGTTGTGGTGCACATTGATGATGTGAATGACAATGATCCCGTATTTTTGCAGAATCCTGTCAGGGCATTTGTGACTGCTGAAACCGCTGTGAATGAGACAGTAGCCACTGTGAGAGCAGAGGACATGGATCTGGGTCCAAGTGGAGCCGTTGTTTTTAGTCTGATGAGAGCAGAAACTGTATTTCAGATTGATGCAAAGACAGGTGACATCATTCTTCAGGAGCCCTTGGCTTCCAAGGACTTCAGTACCCAGCTGCTAGTGACAGCTTCAGATCAAGGTGTCTCACCTCGAACAGCCACAGCTGTGGTTGTCATCTTTACAGAGGATCAAGAGGAGGAGATTTTGTTCAGCCATAGCCTGTATGAAGCAATTGTGCCTGAGAACAGTGCAGCAGGTGGGCATCAAATCCCCATTTGTGTTCTTGCAGTTGCCAATGACCCCATTGGCAATGGGGACCATTTAGGTTACCACAAATGGTTACCATCTAGGAATGGTAATTGGAAGGAACAGCATGGGGAAACGTTTTTCCAGTGCAGCAGCAGAGAAGGGTTACTTTGGATGAAGCAAATATCCATCTGTTCTTTTCCAGTGCACCAGAGCAAAAAAGAAGCATGCTCTGTTAGTGGAAGCATTGTCTGGCTCTGGAGTTTGCTGCCCATGTACAATAGTGTTGCTTACATTAAACCAAAAGCTCCTGTGTCAAAGGTGTTGTGTTTCCATCCCTCAAGCCCTGGGAAGCCCTGAGGATTACTAGGTCTACTCTTTTAGCAAAGTGACTTTAATGATGGGTGAACTGCATTTACCCATCGTTTCACTTGTCAACACACACAAGCTCAGATGAGTGGTGTGTACCAGTTTCACCATGACATTTCTGAACTTTGTAAAACCCTTCATGAACTGTAATAGCTTTCAGAGATGCTGTGGAACCTTACTGAATTTTTGGACTTCCCAGAAAAAGGAAAATGTGTGTAGGGGAGGGATGGAGGTGTGAGAACTTCAGAGGCTGTGGTACATCCTTTCGGACAAGCTTCTACAGTGCATCTCTAGGCAGAGCCTGTGCTATTGAATGGGACAAACAGCTTAAATCACACAGTGCTTACATATTTATTTGGTTTTGGTGAGTTAAGTGATGAGAATTACTGCTCTGCTTCTTATTATTCAGAGAACATTTGTAGTTATGCCTCCTGCCAATTGGATATAAGTACCTTTTCCTGCTTCAGGGGATGGGTTTATCCTAATGAGGGGCAGAAAGGAGTGTCTTTCACTTTTTTATGCCCACAAATCCTGCTGTACAGTTGACCCAGACATATTTAGAGATTTGACCTGCACTATATTCTTGATTCCAACACTGCCTCGTGAGGTTCACCTTGAACAAGTCATTTATCCTCTTTATAGTTCAAATTTCCGTCAATAAAATGAAAGCAATATTCCTTTGTATCCTAAGGGTATCGTGAGTCTAGTGAATTCTTAAATCTCAAGTAACAGCCTATATATTTGATTAAGAATCAGTAAAAAAGCAATGTGTTAATAATTTTGGAAAGCTAATCAATGTTCTTGGATAATTACAAACAGAAATAAGAGTGAAGATGGCTGTCGCAGTAATTAACTGCTGTGATTACTCACCCATTCCTTCCTTTGTGTTTGGGACTACAAACCAAATTTTCGTCAGTGTATTTTAAGATAAAGATAATGCTTTGAGTATTACTGATGTTTCTGTTAATAGGTGGAAAATAGGCAATAATGTGAGAACAAAGAATTTGGTTACTTTTTTTTTTTTTAAACTATAGATGAAATATTTTGGTTTCAGGCTATTTTTAAAGAATTGCAATGAGTGATCAAAACACCAAGCTGGAGCAACCTTCTGACTTTCTCACTGTCTGTCAAAAACCATAAGGGATTTTGGAAAAAGTGAGAGGCTTCCAGCAGGAAAGAATGGAGCATGTAGTAGTTTGGTGGTTAAAACACTCCTGAAATATGGGAGGTGTAGATTTAGGTCTCCTCAGGCAGAGGAACATTTTCCTTTAACTCCATACTGACCACTCTGAGTACAGAACCTATGGGATAAGAAGTCCTTTCAAGTTCTTTAAACTTTTTAAAACTAGTACTTCTATTACAAATGAAAAAAAAAAAAAAACCAAACAAACCAAAACAACCCAACATATCAAAAACACAGAACAGAAAATCCCTAAGCACATTTTCCCTGACATTTTAAAAATTCTTTTTATTCCATGAATTCATCTAGGATTTACAAGTAGTTTTGGACACCCTAAAATTGAATCTTTCTGTGAATTTGAGTCACAGATACCCCAAGGCCTCCAAACCCTGTTTCACTAGAACTGTACAGTAATCAATTGTTTGTCAATTTGCACAGGAGAGTCTGTCCTCAGGGAATTGCTGCTTCCAGAAGATACAGTTTGGATGTCACAGCAATGTGTGTTAATCTCTCGTTTTATCTTTTCATTCCTCTAGGCCCCCACTGATCTAGTACAGGCCCCTCCATCCTAGGTGCAGGGAAAGTGGAGAGACTGGGGTGTTTCCAAAGGCAAGCCCTGCGTTATCAATTTTCTCTCCCTTGCTGCAGCCGGCTTGTATTTTCAGAAAGTGTCATGAGAACCTGTTTGTCAGGCTTCCCACTGGAGTAAGGTGAAGGCCCTGGAGAGATAGGCTTAACCTGCATTAGTCCTGCATTAAAGTTTCTTTCTAGTTAAGAAATAATTAGAAGGAAGATAGGTTTTGCTAGGAAACAAGAATTGGTTTAAAGAAAGAAAATAAGATTTGGAGCTTTATGGCAATAGATAAATTAATCCGATGCTAAATTTTCTTAACTGTAGACACATTCATGGGTCAGGCTAGACAATGCAGCCTGAAATTACAAAAATGCCCCAAGGAACTGAGGTAACAGAATGCCGTATTCAGATTGTTCTCCCATTTAATCTATAGAAAATATAAATACGATTCAATTTAAGTTGTTTTGATTAAAGGAAATTTAGCAAAGCTTCAGGGTAAACAGGAGGGTTTCATCCCAAACTTTTAGTTTGTGTATTTAATAAAAATCTATTTGCTAAGAAGATCAAATTCTTTTAAGAGTATGACAGATTTTATCAAATACTAATATTGTTTTGGGTCTGTTTGTAGCATTTTCTTATTTATATAAGCATAAGTAAGTATCAAATATTTTACATTTCAGTGGGAAAAAAGCATGCTTGTAATTAAAACTCCCATAGAAGTTATCTTACAGGATTCTGGGACCCCTACAAGTATGAATGGTACCAATGTATTCAGTCCAGGGGAGATTTACATTACATACTGATTATTTGTAGAACTGGTATTAATAAATGTGGCTTTTCCTTCTAATTTTATTTCTGCCTTAACTAATAGAGTGGGAAAACTCCAAGTTTATTTTTAAATGAATCAAAAAATCTGAATAGTATAAATGACAAAAGCCAAGGGTCCTTAGTTTTAATTTAGTCTAAACTCGTCAATTGGGTGAGTGCCTCAGGAATTGGTCCTTGTGGTCAGATTTTCTTTAAGTGTTTGACCTCCAAGTTTAATGACCTTCAGAAAACCTCATTCTTCTACTTTTTGTTTAATATTAAGTATTTTATGCCTTTAAATGTTATAAACTGCATTACAACAGGCACTTAGAAGCCAGTCAATAAATAATCAAGTCACTGCAGTCTCTAGAGGGTAAGAAACCTTTATTATTCACGAAGCTTTCACTTGGATGGTTGTTTGCATAGCACTTCCTTGGACACAGGTTCACCAGCAAAACTTGTTGACTCCCCTAATTTTTTTTCTAATAGATATAAAACATGAAGGTTCTTATTCTTTAAGTCATCTCATTGTGCTCAGTTAGCTTTTTCTGTCTTGAGCAATTAAGAGGTCTCAAGAAATAACAGCAAGGATGAGCTGGGGTTAGATGACAAAGGAGGGGAAAAGAGACTGCTATAATGAGTACTGAAGTGGGAAAAGCAATGATGTAGTGATACAGTAGCTCAGTTCTGGTGTATATGTTACGCCATAACACATAGGACAGGGAGTGGTTTTGAGCCTGTTTGGCCGGGTAGGCAAATACTGCCCATGCTGCCAAGCTTCCGTTTCAAGTCAGCAGGCGTAATGTAAAGGTTACTGTGTAGGCTGTTTAAAGCAGTTTGAGATGCTTTCAAATGCAGGCAGGTTGCCTGTGACTGAACTGAAAAAAACCTAAATGTAACTATTTTAAATCACTCTCCACTTCCTTTCATACTCTTAGCTACTTCAGAAGTCGATTGCATAGCATTTCAAGCCTATCTGACTGCTTTCTGCTGTGATCCTGATCTCCCTCATTCCTTGTGTTAGCTTCAGTGCTGATGTCATCCTCGCCATGCCATTTTGGTATTCTTTGCAGTCAGAAAGGTACCTTTCCCTGAATTTTCTCCAGGTTAGGTGTTACATACTATGGTCTCTGCTGGAAGCAGAGTTGAATCATGTATATTAGAAATTGCAGGCTCCAGTGGGTGGGAACAGTCTTTTGCTCTTTATCTGTATAGGGCCTGTTTGTGATATAACAGACCTGAGTTTGGTCATATTTTTTTGCCAATGAACTGTAAAGATTCACTGTTTGAAGGAGTCTTTTCTTGTGAAAGGTATCAGAAACAGAACAAATTTGTTCTCTGCCAAAAAGAAGTTTTAAATAATTTTAACTACATGAAAAATATGTAACTTGAAGGATTAAGATTTGAGGACCCAGAGCAACAACTTATTAACCTAACCCCTGAAAACAGGGATTCAAGTAGAAATGCTGCTGCTTCCTTTATTTCTGGTAGTTTTTCTTCTGAAACACGGAGGTAAACAAACAAAAAGACTGTTGACAACATTAGAAGATAAATAGTGACATTCTTTGGACCCTAAATTTTTTTCTTATCTTTAACCCTGCTTTGAGCATGCTAAGAATGATTGCCCTTGCAGGCTTTTGTAGTAAATCAAAGTTGTTCGCCAAAGAAAATTCAACCTACAACCCCCTATTTTTGTTTCTAAAAAAACCAGAGTAGCATTCATATCAGCCTTTACATATTGGATGGTGGGATCTTAATTCCAGAACTTTTCGAGTAAATATCTTATAAAAAATATTATATTGACTAGTACAGAAAATTACATCTGTCAAAATCGTCATATTTTTGCTTTTGACAGTCAGATTTTAGGAGCAAATGACAGACCACTTAACCCAAAATTTCTTGGGTTTAAAAATTAGTAATTAGCAATGCTAAGATAAAAAAGGTAGCAGATAGCTGTAAGAGCAGTGTTTCCTCTCATTTTTACACTAAAGATAAAATCCTTTCCTCTGACATCTAGGATTCTGAACAGCACACCCTTTGTAATGTAATAAAATAGCTAGTTGTCTGTAATGCTGTTTGGAAGAGTTCAGGTTACACAGTAACCTCACTCCATCACAAATGCATGGAATCAATTACAATTAAATTAAATAATTAAAATCTATTAAAGTCACTTACCATATAAGCTAAACAATTTCATAACTCACTTGAAAAGAATAATTATTTGGAAATCTTGATAACATTTTAAACTTGCTACGTTTTTGTTAAATGGTTCTGAGCAGGATAATGTATTCAGTTCCACGTTTTTCCTCTAATCCTATTTCAAACAGGATTTTTATTTCATGTCTCTTGTAGTCTATATTAAATTATTCCTCTTCTTATGGAATTTGGATTCTGCTTGAATTGGCGCATAGCTATGCATGTAGTTCCATCTTCTCATTCTCTCTGTCAAAACATGGCTAATTAAAATTTTTAAGAATATTTCATTTCAAATATTGTTCAAAAACCCAAACTGAATTCAGATAAATGAAGGAAAAATAAACTTTGTATGGTGATTCACGCGTAACATGCATTCCTATGATGCACAAAAAGATATTATTCTCCTTAAAGGAATTCATGAAAAGGTGAGATTTAAATCATAGAATCATAGAACGGTTTGGGTTGGAAGGGACCTTAAAGACCATCTAGTTCCAACCCCCCTGCCATGGGCAGGGACACCTTCCGCTAGACCAGGTTGCTCAAAGCCTCATCCAGCCTGGCCTTGAACACTTCCAGGGATGGGGCATCCACAGCTTCTCTGGGCAACCTGTGCCAGCGCTTCACCACCCTCTCCAAAGGCAGCATAACCTGAATAAAAGGGATACATATGACTTCAGGTGGAGGTAATTCCAATGGTACATGGAGTATGCTATTAGGAAAAGTTAAAACTCATTATTTTATTTAGGCAGGCAATGAAGTTGTTACTAGATTAGTAATTTACTGGGCAAGGAGAGCTAGTCAGTGCCTTGTCTGTGAAGCTGTAATGCAGTGAAAGTCATGGAGGAGTTGTGTTTATTGTCTGCTATTTTAATTCATGAATAAGCACCTAGCCTAATACATAGGTATTTGGCTGTGCATCTCCTACTAATCACAGTAATATATAATTAGAATAAAAACTTCTGAAGTAAACATGATGAAAATGTCTTATTGCTTCCATAGGTACATTGCTTGTAACTGTAGAAGCTTATGAACACAAATTTACAGGAGAAAACATAAAATACAGCATCTTCAGTGACAAGGAAAGCATATTCTCCATACACTCCATTACAGGTACATTTTTACAAGTATATATTTCTTTCCAGTGCCTCTGTGTAGCTTAGAGTTCGGTCTCTAAAATATAGCAAGTTCCTACCACAGGAACAAAGGGTAGGTATCTTAAAGTATTACTGTCATTAGTAAAACCAGGGATGTGGAGAGAGTGTACTGCTGTAAACCATGTGGAAAGGAATTGAACACCGATATACCTGTATAAAATGCTCAGTTCTAATTAACTGTTGATCACCAGGTGTTGGGAGTTGATAAACTACTGCTTTGCCATCCAAGCTGAGACTCCAACCTGTTATTCATCATAAATTTGCCCAAAACCTCAGTTAACATAATCCTTCAGAACACTTCACTCACGTTCATTTGCGTGCTCTCATCTAAGGCACATAGGAGAGCATAGCTACTCTGGTTGCCTCTCAGCACCTAAATAGCTGTTTTGAATAGCTGTAATCTTTCTAGGATGGCATAGACTGTGTAAGCAGTTTCCTCAGAAATAGTGTAAATAGTTTGTACTCTTAACAAATTACTTTTTTCCTGATTTTTCTGGAAGCTTTAATCACTGATTACACTAATGTCTTCAAGTGTCAAGTGGTGTATTCCTGTAAAGTTCTCATGCCTGATGTTGATGGACAGTTATAATTGTTTTGTTTAGGTAAGGGGCACTTAAAGTGCATATACTTGATTTCTAAGTCCTTATTTCACTGCAATAAAGCTAGAAAGATTAATCTTGAAGAACATCATAGACCCAGAAAAATTAAAAAATAAAAAAGATAAATAAAAACACCCAACAAAAACCCCAACAAAAACCAACAACAAAAAACCCACAAAAACCAAAACACCTCACACAACCACCCAAAACCAAGCAAATGGTATTTTCCTTGGGGTTTTTTTGGTTGGTTGGTTTTGTGGTGTGGGGTTTTTTTTTTTTTTTTGGGGGGTGGGGGGGGGGTGTTTTTTTTTTTTTTTTTTTAATATCAAGCCAGGCTGAAAAATGGTCACATGATGTTTTTAAGAGTCTCCTCTTCACAAACAGTAGTGGAATTTCTACAGCAGTGGATGTCACAAGTCTTTTTATGATATTTGAAGCATCGTGGTTTTTTCTGTTTCCTTTCTTCTGAAACCTTTCTTCTGTTTCTTAGAAAACTTTAATTGAAGTGCAGCATTTCAGGTCACATTAATTTTGCTGCCAGTAACTCTCTACCCATTATTTCTACAGCAGGATTATTTTGAGCTACATTGATGCCCTTTCTAACTTAGGTATTCTAAACAGCCAAAGGTCTGGTCTACTTGTCTTTTCAAGCGCTGATGTTAATTAACCCCACTTTGGAGAAGACTTTCCTGTTCTAGAGGGATTTATTATATTGTATAATCATGTAAAACATAGTAGGAAGTGACCCAAAGTCATGAACCAGTCTGTCCTCTGATGCAAAAAGGGGAATCAGTTGTGGTGAGGTCTAACAGAAGTTTGTTGAGTTCTTAAAAGCTTCCAGTGATAGTGATTCTGCAAACCCTCTCAATAGTCTCTACAAGGCTTGGCAGTTGGAATGGTTTTATTCATATGTGTCTGAAGGCTTGTTGAAACGATTTAAACTTACTACTTCTTAACCTAGTAACAACAGATACAAGACAAAAAACCTTTACATATTTGAAGCCTGTTACCCTGTTTCTTCTTTGTGTGCATTTCTCTAGAATGAGCGACCTTGGTTCTTTCACTTGTTCCTCAGACCTGATAATTTGCTCTACTCTACACTGAAATCTTTCAGTTACTCTCTGTCATCTTGAAGTGTATTCCTTCTGCCACTGCCTGTTTTGCTTTGTGATAGTTTAAGTGTTGTGCCGACTAGAGACCACCTGCCAGCTTTGAAATCTTTGTTCAAGATGCAATTCTTGAACACTACACAGGTCCATAAACAATAGCCAATCGTTGCTGCTTGTCTTAAAAAATAAAAACTAAAAAACACTAGCTTGGAGAGCCACAGTAGGTGAGTTCTTATGTTATCTCAGGTTTGAGATATAGGTATTTCTTGGCATCATTACTGAAAATTCCATGCAAAACTCAATTTGAATTCTAATGAAATTAGCATGCAAATTAAATATGTTTGAAGTTTACATGTAATAATTTTGAGTATATTACTGTATTACCTGTAACATCAAAACAATGACCACAGATTTCCAAGGACATTTCAAGTTTTAATGTGGGAGATGTCTAGTGCTTGTAGCCTCAATAATTTTCACTGATTTTTTTTTTTGATAGAACAACAGTTGGGGGAGGCTCACTGCATCAGAAGGAGTCAGTGTTTTAACTGTATGTCAGTCAGATGCAGAAATTGATACAGGTCTTGCGTGATTTGGATGTAGATGGAGGGCTGGATGTAGCCATTCTCAGAGGAGGCCCAAGAGTCTCTTCAGATGCAGCTGGCTCGCTGTCATGTGTCAAAGAGCACATGTCACTCAGCCACTTTCTTCCTCCTTATCCCTCTACTAGTAATCAACTTTGTTTTAGGCAATCACCAATGTGGTGGTTGATCAGTGAAAACTTGGCTGTCCCTGATTTGTACAGTGGCTACATGTAGGGAGTGATGTTAGATAGAGGAAGGACATGGTGTGGAACTTGCTGGAATTCTGTCATGTGTTCAGTGAAAGAGACCATATATGTTAGGGACCATATGGTCACAACTGCATTTGTATGTGTTTTTTCCTGAATATATATGTCACATCTTGATATTTTTTAATTTTTATTTTAATAAAACAGGTTCAATCACAGTAAAAGAACCAAAGTTTCTTGATTATGAAGTTAAGAATAAAATACATATTTTGGTTTTAGCTGAAAATAGCTTAAATTCAGCACTCTGTGGAGTGACAGTTTTGATACAAGATGTGAATGATAATATACCTAAATTTGAGCAAAGCTATTACACAGCATCAGTATGGGAAGGCCAAAGTCCTAAAACAGACATCATACAGGTAAGTGGAAATATGTTTTTCCCAAGCCTAGTGCTGTAGTTAAAAATGTTTGGTTGATCTGTTCATGACCACACTCCTGCTATATCGGTTCTGGACCACTGTCTCCTAAAAACAGAGTGGATTCCTTGGTGTTGCTACTACTTTGCTTGAATATCTAAAATATTCAATTATTTTTTTGTAGACCATATTTTAGATCTTTCATTCAGGTTTAAATTGAAAGAGAATTCTCTATATTCTTGATAGTTTTGCAGCTGAACTTTAATTTTTTTTTTTTTTTTAATTTTCTTTTTCTCTCTTCAGATAGTTGAAAAATACCATTCCAGGCTGTGGTTCTGTTACAATATAGGCTGGGTCTTGCATTAATGCTTCTACTGAAAGGGCTACAGCAATAAAAAGACTACTCCCAACTCATCAGACTAGTAGAGTCAAACCCAAATGTTCAATTTAAAATCTGATGCCTAAAGAGCAGCTTGTCTCAATTTAAATGTGCAAACACTTCTTCTGAATGGATCTATTCTCTGAAAGCGTTTCCAGCTGGCCATGTTAGAGCAAAAGAAGACATCAGTTGGACTAGAAGAACGCGTAATTTCCTCAGTACATGTTCTTGCATTGCAAGTCAGGTCACAATGAGGGTCATGTTAGGTACTAAAGATATTCATCCTCTAGAGAATAAATAAATGGAAAGCTACAAATGCCTCCCGGGCAAAGTGATTAGAAACTGATGGACATTGTATTTACAGAAACATATGTCCAGGAATGGAGAAAAATCAAAGGCAGTCAACCCAGATGCGTAGTCAAAATTTTATGACAGAGTACATTCTATTACATTTCCTTTATTCAATCTGACTGGTTGACTCTGCTATGGTTTGGATCCTGTACTCATTATAATGCTTGCTCAGCAACCAGAAAAATATAATGACAGCTCTTTGTCAGTCAGAGGAATCTTTGAGAAACCTGTTCAGTGCTGTTGAATGTGATATATTCTGTTGGTTTTAAAGGTTGCCTCTGCCCTTTTTACATTTTCTGGTTCATATTTTAAAAAGTAATTAATTAACTATTCCATGAAAGCTCTGAAACCTTAATGATTTGATTATTTTATCCTTTGTCTGTTTGTATAGCAGTAATACTTTAAGGACCAGTCCTGGACCTGTGAGAAAGTGCATTTTTAGGCACTAAACAGAGACAGCATTCTAACAGAAACCTTGTAGTAATACAAGTAGTGCAAAATTATTACATTTAGCCCTAGTGCTTTGTGTAGCTGAATTTCAGATTACTCAGGGAAAGAATTCATGTGCATCCTACTGCATTTCATGAGCCAGATTTTGTGACCTCACATGATACTTCAGCTGGGGACCAATATGATTATTTGCTTAAATCTGTGCAGTCGAAAGGAAAGTAACCAGAAATAGATGACTGTCATATAAAGTTTTTCTTTCAAAACGGCAGAATACAATTTCAGAATTAAGCCTCAGTTTTGCTTCCAAACAGGTATTTGCAACTGACCTTGACAGCGGGCTGAATGGAGAAACTGAATACTCAATTTTATCTGGTAATGAAAATGCAACATTTCTAATTGATTCAGCACGAGGGATTTTAGCAACTAATACAGTCCTAGATCATGAAAACACTTCATCTTACAGGTTTGTATGCAAGGTTCTTATAAAAATGTGTTCTTCTTTTTGTTCACTTCGACTTGCAATTGCTCCACATTTTATAATTTTCTGTTGATATCATTGCCTACAGAGCCTGTGTGCAAGCCAGACAGCATTGACAACAGCACTAAAGCTGCCCATTCGTACCATGGATCCTTGCTTACGTCCCAAATTTAGGGGAAGGCATATAGTCTTGTTTAATCAATGGCAACACTTACTGATACAAGTAAGTGTGATGATTCACTATAGGAATGATGACAGTTCCTGGTTTTTAGTTTACTAAGAACTGTACAGTCATTGCTCCTCTGGAACTGTTTTTCATAAATATGTAAAGATACAGAGAAAGCACTCAAACTAAATCCAAGAAATAGGGATACATTCTGTTCTTTAATTAGAATATAGCTCAAATTTTCTTCTCCATAATCTGATAGAGATGCCTCTCCAAGTTGTTTGCATCTATAAGCTGTCTTGTACTAAGTATTAGTTTTTTCCTGTTTCTTAAGACACTGTGAGTAAATATGATCAAGTGGACATGACAGTTTTTCTTTACAGGTCATGCCATAATTGGAATTAGAAATTAAACACCTTGAAGAGAAAGTATGAGTATGCTGATTCATTAGCACACCCTTTTTATGTATTGCAGTCTCTACAAAAAGTAGATTTTTGTGTACGTGTCAGTAAAAATTATCTTTTTCCATATGGTTGTGGCATCAGTTAAAGTATTTGCAAGTTTTCCTATCCTCTGGGGCCTAAAAGTTTTAAACATCCAATCAGAATTCTTATGAATCAGAATAACTTTTAGAAAACCACATCAAAAAGGTCATCAGAATATGACTTTTTTTTTTTAAATATCAGTGTAATTTGATAATAGTATCCTAAAGGATATACTTTGTTTTCACTTAATATACAGAACACTTCATTTGGAGTTTATTTTTCAGTTTTTCACAGAATCAAAAACTTCAGTTATGATTTTTAGTCATCTAAATAGCACAATACATTTTATTTGTAACTAGTACTTTAAAAGAATGCCTGGAATAAATCCTTTAAAGGAAGATGTTTACTGCTGATGAAGCATTGAACATGTAAGCATAACAATTCTTAGATCTGGCTTTAACTGGGAGCCTGATTTATTTCAGGGTTTATGTTGGAATTCTAGCCTTATGAATTGAGTTTTTTTGAGGAATCCGAAGCTTCATATTCCTTCTCTTATAAACTCCTTATTAATCTATACATTGTGAGGTGAAAATTGAATAGTAAAAGAAGCTTTCAAAACTGTTTTCCTGTTTAATTTCAAAATGTTACCATTGGTTCTTTCAAATTTGCAAGGAATTGTTTATTTTATCTAAACTGAACATTTTCATGCCCAGAAGTTCTAAGTCCCTTATAATAGGACTTATAACAAAAGTGTTGACAGAACCTTAATTTTTATTCTTGTTTGAGATATTTTTATGAGAGTGTTTTCCTGGAACCTTAGAAAGTGATTATTTTTAGTAAAATATTTCCATATGTATACGTTACCAATATTCGTTCTAGAAAAAATATACTTTCTGTATGGAATTATACATGGTCATTGATTGAATACTAGCCTGAAATTCAAGTTGTGTGTTCTGTCAGCATTAGAAACCGCAAGGACATTCGGAATAGAGCCGGTGTTTAGAAATGGAAGTGCTTGAATCCACAGCTTGAGTTACAGCCTTGGTATTCTATACTGTCATGTGAACATTTAGAAAGTAACATCTATTTGACACTTTAAAGAGAAGCTGTGACTTAGAAGAAAAAGGGGCACAAGAGCATTCAGAAGAACTGCAGGAAGACCCAGAAAATATGATGGAACACGCAGACAGTTGTTAGTACAAAAAAATTTTACTGATGTGCCAAGCTCTGACTTGTACATCCTGTCACGTAGCTTGATGGTTTTTGGGGTTTTTTTGTCTGTTCCTTTTTTTATAGAGCATCTGTTGAGATAGATTTAATTTTGAATTCCCTTTTGCATAGTTTGTTATACTGGAGAGTGTTGAAACGTACAGAATAATCTTTGCTTGCAATAAACATTTCGTGTTTATTGTTCAGAAACTTGTTCCCACAAAGAGTAAACACCCTTTTATCCATGTTTATCAGGTTGTTACTTAGTTTTCTTTGCTAAATTGTTTGAGGAAATCAAAAGATGGTTAACAGAATCTACTACTCATCCTTATGTAGTCGTTAAATGGAGGCATAGAGGCAAACTTTTAATCTGACAATGAGATCCTGCTCCCTCTAAAATCAGTGGGAGCTTTGCCATTGTCTAATGTTCCATGTATTTTTTGCTTTATCACTTGAATTTATAACAAAATAGGGGAACTATTCTATATCTCTGTAGACAGGCTGAGTATTTCTTTGGATCTTTTCATATTACCCCATTTTCCCATTCCTGTTGCCCCTTTATAAACAATGTGGAGAGTCAGGTTCCTCCAAATGACAATTTAGTAGTTCAGTTTTAATTTCTGTTCTGAATTACCAACTGGAGAAACTTGTCTTATTTGAAAGAGTCTTGGTAGCTTGTTTAACACCTGCATTCGGTATGAAAATGTATGATATGAACGCAGATGAATATATCCTTTTCTTTGTATGATTTTGTTATGTTTTTCCCACATAGAATCTCCCAGACATTTTTCCTGCAAGATACACAAAGTAAAACTCCAGATAGTCAACCTTACAGAAAAAAAGATTGAATTTAAGAGTTGCAATGATGATCAGAAAGGGCCAATCTTTTTACTTGTAATTTTGCCCCTGCTTATAACATTGGTGGATAATTTGGTGATTTCTGACAAACAGTGACAATTACTGCTTCCTTTAATTGTAGGTTGGTTGTACAAGCTGCTGATAAAGGAAACCCCAGGCTTTCTGCTACGTGTGTTGTGAGGATACAAGTGTTAGATATTAATGATAATGCTCCGGTTGTCCAACCACTAGGAGAAGTGGAGGTCCCAGAAAGTAAGTGTGATAGTACAGCTAAGTTTTGTTAAGACTGGGATTGGTCAGACAATGATAGTTCTTTTGGCAATTTGTGTAACCAAGCAACTCTGGTAAAAAGGATAATGGATTGTATTAATACTGAAATATCAAAGTAAATTGTGATCTGTTTTTGTTCTCAGAGATATTATTCTTAATCTTTAAGAATAGTTTGGAGCAAAACCATAGGCAGTTCAGAAAGAGGAAAACTAACTCTGCAGAAATATATCTCTAATTTGTTCATTTTGGACTCCAGTGTCATATTCTTCAGTTGTATTCAATTTCTGCTTTTCTCTAATAAAAATACTTGAGAGTGAGACGTTTTGAACTTCATTGTGATGAAAGAAATAATTTCTGTAAATTTCAATGAAGCTTTAAAATTCTCTATAGCTTGATCCAGTTGTTGATCATGAAGAGGAGGACCCAGGACTCTCCTGAGTTCTCATCTCAGACTTTTGCAGACCTTGGGTCTTAAGCCCAGCATTTTCAAATACAGGCATCATACATGTGATGCATAAGAAGCACAGCAGAAAATTGATGAAGAATTAGGTGCTGAAATTCCAGTACTCCTGTTAACAAAAAATATCAAGGCTGTCTTTTTAGCCTTTCCTAAATTTAGTACCCACTGGTAATAATAAATATGGGAGTCATGAATGTACAGCAGCTGTAAACTACTGGCTGCTTACTTAGGTTTTTGTATTCCGTTTAAGAACACTTGATTTAGGACATTGCACAGTATTTTTTAGGCTTAATGTCTCAGGCATGCAAATGTGAAATGGTTTAGTTTCTGTTAGCTCCAGGCTTTGTCAGATGATCACTAGTACATTCAGATGGCAATCCGTGGTACTGTCAATTTGGCAAATGACAAAAGCTGTCTGTATCCAGTTTCTCAGTCTCATAGGACTATACCTTGGGCACGTAAGTTTGGAGGGAGGTCTCATTTCACTCTAGTGGCCTTCTCTTCCTTTGGAAAAGCTTCAGAATTGCATATCACTGGTTCTACACAGACCAGGAGATTCTGATGCCTCAGTTAAATATTCTTGTGGAAGTTTGTGATGCTGTTCAATAAATTCATATCACCTACATGCTTGTGGAAAACACTGGAAGTTCCTGTTTCTGGTGAAGAAACAGTGATGCTAGCATTGGATCTGGGAAAGTCTAAAGAAAACCCAAATTAAAATTGGAATAAAGCTGATATATTTGAAGACGACCACTACTGTTTCCATAGGAGTTCTGGATATTGCACTTATTCTAAAACATAAAGTCAAAATATACCAAACGCTAATACACAAAGATTGCATATCTCTAAGATTCAATATTATGAAAATGGCAAAATCTTCAGAATTTCAAACATCATCTTTTAGCTGTGATTTATTCTGAAAATTACTGTTTCAGATGCCCTGCCTGGTTTTGTAGTGACTCGGGTGTCAGCAAGCGATGCAGACTCCAGGCCAGCACTTCAGTTTGGTTTTATTTACAGTAATAGTCCTGGAATGAAATTTGTCATCGATCAGCACACCGGTGTAGTCACAGTGGTAGAACCACTAGATTTTGAAGAAACTGCTGTGTATCAGCTGAGAATCATCATTTCAGATTCTGTACATCAAACAGAAGCAGAACTCACCATCCTTGTTTTGGACATCAATGACAACCCACCGGTGTTTACTCAGGATTTGTATCAGGTGGGAACATGGCAAATGGACAATAAGCATGTGATGTCTTTCCATATATGATGATAAATAGTAGGAGTGCTTGTTTATATTTGCCTTAAAAATCCATTTGAGCACTGAGAAGGAAGGTCTCTGCAAACTATTACTGAGCAGAAACAGAGCAGAACTCTTCTAGGAAACCCCAGTCCTTTGCTAGGAATCTTGCTAAAAGGACTGAGGGAATTGTTCAGTTTTCATGTTTGTGGTTTCTGACTTCAGAAGGAAAGTGGTGCAAATGCTAGCCGTACTCCATACACCATGCATTCATCACTAGGAGTTACTGGATATAATCCAAACCAATTTGGGAAGCGGAGTCCAGTGTTCAGAATTTTCTTCTTCTGAGAGATTAGCTAACAAGTTGGTACATTTATTCTGGCCCCATTACTATGGCATGAAATTCCTTGTTTTCAGTTACACAGCTCCACAGAAGTGTAGCAGATGCCCCTGTGGGAGATTATGCACATATAGTTTGTAATGTGTTACTCTGCATTATAGCAATGGCCCTCATCTAGGGAGTGAGGGATGTGAGTTTTCACCTCCTCAACAGGGAGCCAGAGCACGGATCATTCAGCCCAGAGAAGAGGATTTTGCTAACGTGTAAATACTAGTGGGGGGAGTAAAGAAGGCAGAGCCAGATGTTGAGTCCACTGACAGGAGATGAGGTAGTGAGCGCAAACTGAAACACAGGAAATTCTGTTTGAACATTGGGAAAAGCCTTTTTTAAACTCTACCAGTGACTGCGCACTGGCACAGGTTGCCCAGAGAGGTTGTGGAGTCTCCATCCGTGGACATAGTCGGAAGTCAACTAGACATGGTCATGGGCACCCTACTCTAGGTGACCCCGCTCCGAGCAAGGGTTGGAGAAGATGACATCCAGAGGTGCCCGCCAGCCTCAGCCATTCTACAATTCTGTGACCTCAGCTGTTTGCTTGACTTGGTGCTGTTTGTGTGTGGTGGATGTGCTGAGAGCCAAAAATATAAGGCACCACAGAAGACTTGGATTTAATAATGCTTCATTTATAAATCTTATGCAGATTTAGTCAAGAAATAAGTCTAAACAT
The DNA here is from genome assembly GCF_000690775.1 of Eurypyga helias. Lineage (NCBI taxonomy): Eukaryota > Metazoa > Chordata > Aves > Eurypygiformes > Eurypygidae > Eurypyga > Eurypyga helias. The sequence goes on from NW_010268799.1 coordinate 67,533, forward strand.
TTGGCTTAGTAAAGAAATTTCAACCTCTGAGCACGTGCAGGAACAGCAGTTTAGTCAGATAACTATTGGACAGACTGTAGGCCCTGTGGAACTTTCAGATGCCTGAGTTGTCAGGATTTGTGTAAATTCCCCACTTAAACTCCTAAGTCTAAATTCTGGGGGAAAAAAAATGCACTATTTATGCAAAAGTGTGTTTTGTTTTGGTTTTTTTTTTTAGATCTTACATTAAGTTTTCCTCAACCCTCAAATGTGTCTGATTTTGGAGAATAGTTTAGGCAAGCACTTGCTTGTACAAGTGCTAGGAATTGTTTTGTAGATCAGAATAGACATTACAGGCTGGGTTATTAACTGATGCAAAACAGTGTAGCTCTATTGAGCTCTATTAGCTCTACACTAACTTAAACAGCTGAGCTTCTCTTTCCACAATCCTTATTGTTTCTTGTATTGCTTGTAAGATACATTGCTTCTTTTGGTCAGTGACATGTATAATTCCCTATTCATCATCCTGGAATTTTTACCCTTTATTGTCCTTTCAAGTGTTTCAATATTTATACCTTTCATATATAGTTTCAGCTTTGATAAAGTGATTTAAACTAATATTTGAAGTTATGACAATGGCAGCTGCTGTATAATACTGTCCATTTGAAATTGTATTTATAAGGTGGAAGGAAGCTTTGGTCACAAAATAACTAACTGGATTTCAAATAATGGAAGCTTCTAAGAATGACTTGGTTTCCTAGATTATGTAAAGAAAAGGGGATCATTTTTAAAAAATAAATGCTAGGAATAATCCAGTGAGTGCTCTGGTGCTGGAATTTTTAGGATATGTGTGTTGTTTTTTATAATGGCTAATCATACACTCCAGACAGGGACTGCAGACTGTATTCCATGGAGAAAAATCAAGGTGTTTCTGAAAGCAGGGAGAAAAGCCTATTTTAGTTGCAGGCCATTGTGGGTGTTTTCCATTAGTGTACTGTTGAAAAAGAAGAGACCCAGTGATTCTCTGAACTCACTGTCATAATGACCTAGATGGATTTTATTACTGTTTAAAGTTTACTATAAATTTTGGATGTATTGTATGCATTGTTTTCAATATCGTAACTCTTCGTAGTTTTGTCCCAGTAGAAAACAGTAACATGAAACTTTTCTCCAAAGATGTGTGTTTTTTTTCTAACAAGATCAAATTAAGGAAAAATGGTGTGGGTTTGTTTTTTTTTTTAATGTTCAGAATCTTTTATTAAGCTCTATCAAAACTGATAACAAAAAAATTATTTTGTTTTATATGTCAGGTGAGCTTGCCAGAGCTCGTTTCTATGGGTGCCACTGTTCTGACAGTCTCTGCTGTGGACAGGGATTCAGAGCATAATGGAATGATTTCCTACAAAGTCCTCTCTTCCTCTGAGGGATTTTCCATTGATGCCAAGAATGGTGAGTCTGTACACATGGTTTATTATTTCATTTTTTTTCAGTGTAAATTAAGGACTCCTATTGCATTTCCTCACCTGTTGCCAGTCATCGCTTCAGTTCTGGAAATCTTTGGTGGCCAAAGTCCACCATATGTTTTGGCTTAAATCTGCCATTATCGCTGAAGAACCAATCACATCAAAGACTGGAGTTCTGAGTTTGTCCCTGTACAATGCACGAGGCAGCTAGTCACAACATCCTATAGGTGCTATCCCTCTGATGCGATTGGATAGAAAAGGTGCTGTATGATTTGCACTGATTTATAACATTTCAGATCATGTACTAGATTTCATTCAATTTATGTTCATACTTATTTTTCAGCATAAATTGAACCTATCATAATGAAGTTTTTCTACAGCTTGGGTAGTATATTTTTAAGATTGCTTCTTTGGAGGTCTTACATTATTCTATAATCCTAAATGGAATTTAAACATTTTCTAAATTGAGAACTGTCTCTCCAAATACTTCATTTTCTTCAGTAGTTAAGAGACCGATTTAAATTTTCTGGTCTAATGTGGTAACACTCTGGGAGGTGGAAAACTTGATGTGTGTCTCTGTTTGCATGTGCACATAAGATTTTTAGGAATATCATCTTCAGAGATTACTAGATAGTGCAAAAATGATGTGCAACTATTGTTCAGTGAACAAGTTTTTATTGCTTATTTGCTGTTCCTAGGTGTTTACATGAGATGAATTTTTGAATGCAATGTTTGTTGGGTGATGGTAACTATAATCACTGAATATATAAATGTTAACAACAGTTAAAGCAGTTTTCTTTTTTACCCATTTGCTACTCTGTATTCACCATCCTGTCTTTATGTTTGGCTAGTGGCTGTTTTCAACTGTGATCAGAAAATAATCACACAGTGTTGCCTCTGTGGAGATTAGCTATACACAGTGAAGAGTGATGTAGAAGTAGATAGGCTTATGAGTCATTGGATGTTTTGGGTAGGAAGGGACCTTTCAAGATCATCTTGTCCAAGCCCCATGTTTAGATAAGCAATTTGAATGAAATGTTTACATAACTTATTGCAAACCTGTCTAAATAACAAACAAGCCCATAATACTGTTACTGGATTGGAGCAAAATAGGAGAACTCGCACAGCATAGCCACCTCTAATAAAGAGCCTATATTTCCTTAGCTTTGTTTTGCCTTTTATTTTATGCAGTTTACATGTTTAGCCTGTTACTAGGAAGAGAAATTTTTACTGGTCTAAATGCAGTATGTGTATTCCATACTGCATCATTTATGGGTAGACCTTGGCTTTGCAGCATTAACTGTGATTTCTTAAGTCAAGCAATAGTTTGGGTTGGAAGCGACCTTTAAAAAGGTTGTCTAGTCCAAGCCCCCTGCAGTGAGCAGGGACATCTTCACCTAGATCAGGATGCTCAGAGACCTGTCCAACCTGACCTTGAATATTTCCAGGAGTGAGGCATCTACCACCTCTCTGGGCAACCTGTTCCAGTGTTTCACCACACTCATAGTAAAAAAAAAAAAAAATTCTTATATCCAGTCTGAATCTTTTAGTTTAAAACCATTAGCCCTTGTTCTTTGGAACAGGCTTTACTAAAAAATCCTGTCCCCATCTTTCTTCTAAGCCCCATTTATGTACTGGAAGGCTGCAATAAGGTCTCCCCGGAGCCTTCTCTTCTCCAGGCTGAACAAGCCCAGTGCTCTCAGCCTGTCCCCATAGCAGAGGAGCTCCAGCCCTCTGAGCATCTTCGTGGCCTCCTCTGGACTCTCTCCAACTGGTCAATATTTTTCTGATGATGGAGGCCCCAGAGCTGGACACAGAACTGCAGGTGGGATTTCACGAGAGTAGAGTAGAGGGGGAGAATCACCTCCCTTGACCCGCTCGCCACTCTTGATACCATTGGCTTTCTGGGCTGTGAGCACACATTGTCTGCTTATGCCCAGCTTTTCATCTCCCATGTCCTTCTTTGCAGGGCTGTTCTCATTCCCTTCATCTCCCAGCCTGTATTAATACCAGGAGTTGTCCTGACTCAGGTGCAGGACCTTTCACTTGGCCTTGTTGAACCTCTGAGGTTCACATGGGCCCACTGCTCGAGCTTGTCCAGGTCCCTCTGGATGGCATCCTGCCCTCAGGTGTGTCAACTACACCACTCAGTTTGGTGTCATCTGCAAACTTGCTCAGGGTGCACTCGAGCCCACTATGTCACTGATGAAGATATTACACAGTACTTGTCCCTGTATGGACCCCTGAGGGACACCACTTGTCACTGATCTCCATCCAGACATGAAGCCGTTGATTCACTTCTCTCTGTATGAGAGAGAGTTACTTTAGGGTGTGCAGCCACTACAGTTTGATGATTTTCAAATATGACTGATTAGATTGAGCTTTTGGAATCACATTTACTTGCCTTTGAGCCTTAAGTGTGGGATTTTATTCTCTTTTATTTTCAGGTTCGGTGTTTGCTGCAGGACCAGTGACACAGCTGGAAAAGACTTCCATTATTCAGCTCCTGATAGAAGCCACGGATAATGGCAGTCCCACTCTGAGTGCAGTAACCTCTGTGGAGGTGCACGTAGAAGATGTAAATAACCATGCCCCTCAGTTCACAAGGGCTCTGTACAATCTCAGCGTGAGTGAGGATGCCTCAGTTGGAGAAAGTGTCCTCGTGTTTTCAGCCATTGATTATGATTGGACATGTGAAAACACATATGTTGAATACTCTATTATTGATGGCAATGCTGAGAACTTATTCTCCGTGGACACAATTGTCATGGAGTCAGAAACATCCTACAGACTTGTTGGCAGTCTTGTTTTAAGCAGTGTTCTCGACAGGGAAACTGCTGCTTCTCACAGTTTGGTCCTCCTTGCTGCTGACCGTGGAACGCCCTCCTTGAATTCAACTGCCACTGTGCTAATAACTGTGCTGGATGTTAATGATAACCCTCCAGTATTCAGCATCCCGGAGTACCATATTCATGTCAAAGAAAGCATCCCTGTAGGTAGTCACGTCACTGAAGTTTCAGCAAGTGACTGCGATGCGGGCTCTAACGCAGAGATCACTTATGCTATCATCTCTGGAAATGACAGGGGACATTTTCGCTTGGACAGGAAAACGGGGTCTGTGGATTTGATGAAAATGCTGGATTATGAGGATACCATGAAATTCACTTTGATCATCCAAGCCACAGACGGAGGAGCTGATGTCAAAAATGTGGCTTTTTCTGTTCTTCTTGTTAGCATCCTAGATGACAACGATTATGCCCCACTGTTTTTGTTTCCCAGCCTGAGCTGTGCTGTTGGTGAAAATCTGCCTACCTTTTCCTTTGTGTGTGCTGTTAATGCCCTGGATTTTGATAAAGGCTCTTATGGACACCTTACCTACTCCATCCAGTCTTCATGTTTGGCTCATCGTGAAGCTCCTAGAGACCATGACATGTTCTTCATTGATCCTTTGACAGGAGATATTCATACAAAGCAAATGTTTGACTATGAAAGTCAGAATAGGTACTGTCTTATAATCCAGGCCAAAGACAAAGGTGACTCACTGGCTACCATTACAGTTCAGGTAGATATTGAGGGGACAGATGAATTTAAACCAGTGTTTACACAAGATCAGTATTTCTTTTATCTCCCTGAGAAGAACGAAGCTGGCCAGTTGCTTGGCAGAGTGACAGCATCAGACAGCGATGGTGGACTGGACGGTGTTGTTCATTACTCCCTGATAAAAACTTCTCCATTCTTTTCTGTGAATCAAACCAGTGGTAATATTTATTTGACTCAGACTGTCCACAGAAAGAAAAATGGCAGTAAACAGAATGATGACACCTTGGAATTGTTAGTAAGAGCTCACAGCCCCAAAACTGAGTCAAAGTTCACAGTATGCACTGTTTTGGTAAATGTTTCCAATTCTCCTGAGAGTTATCCCATAGTGTCAGCATACAGCCTGACCATTAGCGTTTCTGTCTCCTTGACAGTGTTCCTGCTGCTTGTGGTCAGTCTTATTGTACTTACTCTGAGACATAAACGGAAAGATCTGATCAATTCGTGTGTGAAAACAGAAGCAGTATCCTCAGCTACTGATGTGCATTCAGCCAGCGAAGATAAGGACTGCCAGAAAATCCAAAGTACTGAGAGCAGTATGCTTCCCATGGGTGCCATAGCAGAATGGCTGAGCCTGGCAGGAATTGGAGAGGGGAAGGATGATGGTGTCCTCTGCAGGCATTCAGACTCTAGTGGCCACGGTTCTGCTGAAGGAGAAACTGCAGAGGATGAGGAAATCAAAAGGATCATTGAACATCCTTGCAGGAAGAATGCCAGCTCAGCGCTGAGCGAGCGTGGCTCACGGGTGCCAGATTCAGGGGTCCCAACAGAGTCTGATCAGCTCTCCTGTCAGTCTGGAGAAATGGAAGTCATGGCTACCACACGAAGCATGGAAAGCGTGCAGACCATTCAAGAAGGCAGAGAAGCAGCGTGTGACACAGCCTACACACATAAAATGTTATCTCAATCGCTTAAGAAAATTAGAATGAAAGACAAAGACATAGTGACAAACCTCACAAGAGACTATGTCTTGATGTCAGATAAGCAGGACTCTAGGTATAATTCGCATGCAAATCTTGACACCTCTGATGAGGATCTCAGAGGTCATTATAACTGGGATTATGTGCTCAGCTGGGAACCCAGGTTTCAACCTCTTGCCTCAGTGTTCAATGATATTGCAAAACTGACAGATGAAAACCTACACATTCATAGCTTCCCTAAGGAGAAGAAATACCTTTTTTTCCCTCCTCCCTTGATAACATCAGTAGCTCAGCCTGGCATAAGGACAGTGCCACCACAAATGCCAAATATAATCCCAGCGCAAGCATTTAGAAGACACCCTCATTCTCCCCTTATTGATAATCATGGATACCCTTCACCAACTATGACCCCCAGTTTTTCTCCTTCTCTCTCTTTGCTTATGATACAGACACCTACTTCTTCTCCAGTAATGTCTGATGGGAAAATTATAGGAATGTGTCATATTGATCCAAGCCATGAACTTGCAACAGAGGAAGAAATTCAGGTCTAGGTTATTAACTGACAGTAGTTTATGGTAAAAAATATGGCTTAAAATGTATTTTGTTATTGTTCAAACAGCAGAATATGCCCGTCAGAGCTATATCACCAGCATTCTTTCTGTTTTCATGAGCTGAAAAAGTTAAAATAGCTGCAAACTTGGTAACTATCCATCTTGTTCTTCCCAGAATATACTGTGAGGCCATGAGGTGGCTTCTCTTTCAGCTCCCAGCAACTGTGGTTGCCTATGTAAATCACACAGCCAGGTGCCGGAAAATCAACTTGACCAGTTTTACTGTTTTTCTCATAAAATGTAACAAATAAATGGTAGTAATTCTTCACTGTGGAAGAACTTTATTAGCATGCTGGTGGGTTCTGACCGCTTCTGTGGTGGTATTAGAAAAGGGTACTAGAGGGATGTGTATGTACGGCAGGATTGGGAGTGGGCAAAGAACAAAGCAACGATTCCTTTGGAGCTCTGTCTTGTGTGTTTGCCCAAAATTCCCACATCTCAGCTCTTGGGACCCAACAACTTGCTGGTTCTGATGCAGCTCCATCATCTGTCATGGCTCCTCAGCGGGCGTTATTTTAGCTTTCATTGTGCTGTGGAATCCTACTTAGCAGTTTCTGTACACCTTTCATTTACCTCCTGGTGTAAAGCCAGGAAGTCATGATTATCTGCATAATAACGGATCTCTTGGAAAATGGAATAACCAGTGATAAGAAAAAAAGCAACCACCTTCTCTATGACTTAATCTAAAGTAGATACCAATTGTCTTTCTGTCCTGGTCCCCAGGCAGCTTAGGGACAGCATTACAGTTCCGAAGGGCTTGTATGCCTCCACCCTGGTCTTTGGTCCTGTGCTGGGCATATCTCTGAAGACCAGATAATCTGGCCTTGTTTGTATGTATCATACATATGGCATTTTGTGTATGTATGTATATCCAGACACATACACATGCCTATACTGCTGTGTATGCTTGTATATTGTATCAGATCAATAAAATGCACGGAAAATACATCTAGAGTAACTAATTTCTCATCAGCATATATTTAAAAGTCTTTTGGATCATTTGTATTAAAACTGGGCTATAGGGAAGGGTCTAATTGGGGCTTGGAAATCTGTCACAAGTTGAATGTGAACCTGTACTGTATACTGTACAGGTCATAAGTGGTGGGGGAAAAAGCATACAGTGTGCTTAGACTGATCTTGT
>NW_010268799.1:75260-80441 GCF_000690775.1 Eurypyga helias
TCTGCAGTCATGCATGGCAAGGTTTGCAGCCTGTGGGCTCATGGCTTGTCTTAGAATAAGAACCTGTTTTTAAGGCTGCACCTGCACCATGCTATCATGCAAGAGGATCCATGCTGCTATGCAAGAGTGCTTCTTTTAAAGCTGGAGTTTGTTCTTTGTGCTGCCTTGGAGTATGAAACAAGATGTAGCTTAGGAATTCATTGGGATAGACACATGTTACTAAGAAAAGAGACAGGATAGTAAGTTTTATAGTCAGAAACCTGTGTCAGAAAGAGGATAGCAAAGAGGAGTCGTCATTCCCAGTTCATACCTGAACACGGAGTATCAGTTTAAGGCCATTATTTCAGAATTAATGTTATTCTCCACCTGTTAACATTATGGTAGCTACAGCCTGTTTGCTTTGGGTTTGCATATCTTAACTTGTAAAGTAATTTCTAATAGAATGAGAGTTGTTCTTTGTGGTGTTCACTTCTGTCCAGTTATAGTTTCAGGAGGCACACATGGCACACAGAACTGCCTTTTCTATATAGTAAACAACTCAGCTAATCAGATTTCATTTTCAGGTGGTCATGGTCAAGTGGCAGCTATTGCTCTGAGGACCAATGGCACATGCTGTCCTGGGAGGGGTCATCTTTCCAGTGTGTGATCAGTGAAAGAATACATGCTTTACACAGCAAAACTGTGTTTATCTTTCACATTGATGGATATGAAGTGGTAGTTACAGCCTCATCTCATGTATAGAGTCTAGGATAATGGATGAGTGGCTTTTTCTTCACTAATATTGCTGTTGCAAATGGAATGCTATTAGCATTAGAAATCATTCAGTCATCATATTTAGCACAAGGTTTGGACCTCAACGTGCTAACGTGTGCCCACTTCCTATAGTTCTGCTTTAAAGGTGACAAAACCCTGCCTCTGTTTGTGCCCTCTTTGCTCCTTCAAATACAGCTTGTTTGTGATGCCTTTCTGAAAAGATTAGATATGGCTTGAATTCTATTTATGTGCTCCTCTTAGATGTTACAGAAAAGATGTCTTTTCCTTGTCTCTTATTTGCTCATTCTGTATCAAATGGGAAATATATCACTTAGCTGATATATTGTTGTTTCGTATATAGTCAAGCTTAAAAATGTGACCACTGAAACAAGTGTCTGCAATAAATCATGTGTAGTTCTTTTAACCTTAGGGTTGGTTTTCTTTTTTTTTCCTCCTAAGTAAACAGTATAACTTCTATAATTTACCATGATTTTAATATTAGCTTGCCTTGAAGAGGCTGTGTTACTTTGCAATCCTGCACACCAGTTTTAGCACTTTGGAGAAGGTACAGAACTTGTTAGTGGAAAATCATATTAAGCTCAAAATGCATAAGCTATAAAATAAAAGACAGTTGTCTCTTCTGGAATTTTGGCTGCCTGCCTTCTGGATTTGCTTGTTGGCAGCCTTGAAAACACTGGTGTAAATCACTACCAAATGGATATCAAAATTCCATCTACCAGCAGTAATCATTAAATTGACGTTCAAGCAGATTCCTGTGCAAAGAGAAAAAAACTTCATATTTTTAGGGGATCCATCATTTGCAGATTATGAAAATATATGTACCTTGTTTCTAAAATGATACTAAAACCACTAGTTACCTACACAAGTCCGTATTTAGTTTGTATTTTATCTCCAGCAGATGAGAATTGTTCCTCAAGCAGTTTTAGATAAAAAGAGTTCCAATAAAAATGAACCCTTGTTGCTAAGTCTGTTGCACTGCTGATTTCTACTATCATTTATATTTGTTTGCCATCAGTTCTCTGTGCTGTATGTCACTTGTGGTTTTTTGACTGATGTGTAGCTTCCTGAAGAACTCTTCTCTTTGGGAGACCTGTAAGACCAAAGATGCTGCCCTGACAAAAAAAAAAAAAAAAATGTTATTAGCACATCAGCTAGCACCAGAGTGATGATTGTGCCTGTATGTTTTCATACTTCTACAGCTCACGGAGTCAAAGGCTAACTGGCAGTCCAGTAGCCCATTATAGGCATGCAGGGCCACTGGAATTAGACCTCCTCCCAGTGTGTGCTGACTACATCACTCCTTGAAAACTGGCCCCTGGGAATGAAGGGCACAGTGGAATCCTTGCTGAGAGGAAACTGGCACTAGTTCGCTCAGCATGGAGGGTGGTGTTCCCTAAAACTGTAAAAATTATAATTGGAATAAGAGGCAGTTGCAACTTTTGTAATTGAATATATTGTGGTGGGAGGTTTATATTTAGAATTTGGCTTACTTTGCAAGTGAAATAGATTTGAAGATTCTTGCTTTTAGTATCTGGCACAACAGAACCAACTCATTATGGCAATTTGTGGCTTAGCTCAGCATAGATGATCTGGTTGGAATAACTAAGGTGTTGCAGAATCAAACTGAGTACACTTTCGGGTGTTGCATAGCTCTGCTAGCTGTTCACTAGCACGTATGCAAAGCGTAATGTATATTCAGTCTGTGTATGGATTTCGATGTTCAGATCTCATTAAAAAAGCTGTAGTCTGTCATCCAAATCCTCTTGGTGACTTTGCAAACTCCACCATAAATACATACATCATTTTAAAAACATTAGAAAAATTGTGGATGCCAAAGCAAAAGAAAAGGAGCCTTATAGAAAGGAAAATTGAAGGTCTAAAGCTTTCTGGTTTAGACTTGCACTTTACATTTCTGCTAGGGCTATTCCTCAAAAAATGTCAGGTGCTTTTTATTCTAAAATGTATAAAATGTGATAGAAGAGTATCTGTGAGGAAGAGAGAGGTATCGGGGTAGGCTGGAATTATGAAATGTTTCTGTTTCTTGACACTTATAAGTGGGTTGAGCAATGTAAAAAAGACCAACCAAATCCTTTAGCCGATGATAGTTGCAAAAATAAAAATTGCCCCTCTGTTTCTGTATGAACGTTTGACTGACCCAAGCAAGTCCTGTGCCAGATGAAGCACTAGATGCCAAGCCATGTGCCTGAAAATGCAGATAAACCTGGTAAAGAACGAAGGGGATCCACTGTGGTATTCAAAAGGGTAGTTGAAAGTCTGATTACAATTAGAAACCTCAGATTTTGCTAACATTACGTTCAAAACAAAGGATTGCCACACCGCAAACTACATTTAAAACTTGTCAGCCGTGCCCGTGTCACCTTATCCACTTGAAAATAATCTTATGTTTAACGCTTTGTAAAGCTTAGAGCATTTAACACAGTCCTGCTCAGTGTCCCCAAAACAGCATGTTATTTGCCTATGGAAAACTCTCAGAAAACTTAGAAAATCAAGTTGAGCTGTTGATTGAGAGTGGTCAGCCAACAGTAGCTGTTATATAAAGGTGACATTTGAGAATGGATGGTGCTGCATGATGATGACTCACTAGCCCAGTCTGGAGGAACACCTTGCTGTTACTTATATATGCCTACAGCATTTTGTTGAAAACTTTCAGATGGGAAATTCATGAGTTTTTAAATGGTGTTACTGGTGCCATAACCAAAAGAAATAAGTAGCAAGTCAAGCCTGCTTGCATTGAGCCCAGAAATTCCTGTCTCTAGCTGGGTGTAGACTCATTTCCAGCATCTCCCTTTTAACAAACTGCAGGGTTCATTTAATTTCAAAAGGTTTGAAAATACTGGGTTCTGATCCAATACCCCAAGATTTCTTCCACTGATTTCAACGGGACTTGAATAAAAAATGCACCTGGAAGAAATGGGCAACATGTGTGCCTCCCTGGTACTGTAACAGGAGTCACTGGCAGCAGAGCTGGCTCCCTGGTGTGCAGGGCTGTAAACCAGCAGGAAGGAGCATTTAAAAGAAGGGAAAGCAAGAGCCTGGAAAAGAGAGTAGAACCAGCAGGGGGTGGAGGTGAGGGAGTGATTTGGAGGGGAGGTTCCTCTATGCTTCACGGTGATCGATGCAAGCCTTGCTTTATATGCTTATGTTGGAGTGACTTTTAGAAAAGCCTGAGAAGGTCTGTAAGGGAAAGGTTGCTTACTGTTTCTTTGGTCTACTTTTCTGTAAACTGCAGTCTGCTGCCTGACTTGCTACTGCTTTTACTGACTGCACAGAACAATCATGCCCTCAGACAGGGATTTCTCTGCTTGTCTTTGTCTTGTAAGCACTTTATCTGAGGTCAAGTGCTGGGTAGAATTTGTCTTCAAAATGATGCTAATAACTGTTAACAGCCAGGAAGCATTTGGGGTTTGTTGAGTGGGTTGTTGGGGCTTTGGGGATCTTTGCGGTTTTTTTGGGGGGGGGAGATGCATGTGTTTTGTCAGTGTTAAGCTGATCTCCACAGTTATATAGCATTTGCACTTTAAATTTTGGCTTCTGTCACACTAATGGAGCATCTTGTGCCATGAGATGATCACACGTTCACTGGGTAGAGATTGGTTTCAGCAGCCTGTCGTTCTCTGGCAGTAGAATGGCAGAAAGCTGCATATAACTGTTGCTGAATGTCTTTGCTTGCATTGACATTCAGCACTGACTTTGCTTGGTCAATGATCCATTTGAACTCACCCAGTTTTCCTCCAGAATTTTTTCATATCTAGCTAAAATGTTCCAGTACCCACCATTTTCATCCCTCATGTTTCTTGTAACTTCGTTTTACTAACTGAAAACTGGGGGTTCTGATCCCTAATCAGTTAAGGTGTGAAGCCAAGATGTAAATGTTTCCTATTAAAAGAATGTCGTATGTTCCATCATTATAATTCAATATAAATGAGGGTTTAGTAACACAAACCTCCTCTTACCAACTGTTTCTGGATGGGGTTTAATAAGAAATTTTGTGACTTAAATTGAGTTAAGTAGTGATGTTTATACCGTAGCAACAAAAAGTAACAAGGAAATTTGATTACTGCAAGTAGTGTAAAGATGAAAATGACGAAGCAAAGAGGACATCTTGATAATTGAATTTTAAAGCATGAGACTGAATAAAAGGCACATCCAGTTTATCTGCCTGCTTGAGACATTAACTGCTTAGGAAGATCCTGCGATAGTCAAGACTGCTAGGTAGTGCTTTGGGAGCATAGAGCTGCTCGTCCTTTCTTACAGCTCTTTCGTAGCAATGATAATGCTCACTTGTATAAACAAGTGTGCCTGGTGTTGCATCCCATGGCAGAATCAGTGATGCTTTGTGGCAATAGTGCGGACTGGTAAGATCACCATCAACACCATCACCTGCTG
>NW_010268799.1:80472-86429 GCF_000690775.1 Eurypyga helias
ACCTCCTTCAAATAAATAACAAGAAATAAAGACTTTGGGGTAGTCTTCCTAAGAGAGAAATTCCTTATGAATAGTCTGAGCAAAATGCTTCCAGTGGCTGCTGATGACACGCTTCTGAAGTGTGTGCATTTGTCTGCTGCGTGTGTCTCCTAAGCAGAGGTGTCGTGAGTCTCAGCAATGAACAAAGTCTATGACAGAGAAGATGGGTTAAAAACTGCAGTTTAAAGGACGAGCAGAGATACATACAGACATAGAACAGATTTGTGTAGTGAGGACTCCCTCTTAAGAACTGAGTGCCTGCCAGTTTAACTGCTCTGGAAGACAGTGTATTGCTGCCTGCCAGGGACAGAATCACCTGTTAAAGACCTGACACTGAGAAATAGCCTCTGAGGAAAGAAAAAGCTTCCTTTGCTCACCTGTGGTCTCACTACAAAAGAAACTGTCTGCTGGATCCTGTCAAGGATAATGATGAGAGGTTGAGCCTTCAAGACCTTGCAGCCTAGATGACCTTCAGCAGAGTTCTGCCAGTCTGTCGAGAAGGAGGAAAGGGTAGGGGAGGTCAGCGAGGACACAAGAGATTTTTCAAGCCTGGTTCTATTACATGGAAGAGAAAAATCAGGTGAGTGAGGAGGGAATATAAGAGAGAAAGGAATCACAGAGGCCAGGGGAATGGACAAGAGATTTGGAGGTTTGCAAAACTGAATGGGCTCCTGATCAAACTGATATAACCTTGAAGCTCATACTGCTTTGAGTAGGAGGTTGAATTACAGACTTCAAGACGTCCTTTCTGACCTAAATTATTCTGTAACTCTGTTAAGGTAAGAAAGAAGTGTAAGCACCAAGAGTGGTGATGAGGTAGATGCTGCAGTGGGTGATGAAAGGTAAGGTATGGTATTGAATGAGCTTAGACAGACACAGCTGAGGTTCCTGTGTGTTTCCCAAAAGGATACATTGCAGCACGGTGAAACATCAACTGCTCACACAGGATGAGAAATCAAATAATAATTGCAATTGGAACATGAGTATCAAAAGATGTGTGCTATCCAGGGAGAGCAGAACTAGAGGCAAAAGGTGATTTGGTAGCACCATACATTACTAATGTGGTAGGCTGTAAAGACATGGGAAGGGACAGCAAAAATAGTTCTCATCAGAACCTACTTTTACAGCATCTTTAATTAAATTGAAATCAGTTGTTATTCCAGTATTCTTACAGTACCAGAAATCATTGCAACTTAACATTTGTAAGCCTGAAGCATTTGCAGCCACTTCTTACTTGATTCTTGAATGCAAAATACCCCAGCTATTAATTCAGCCATATTCATCCTCATATGTGTTCTCTGGCCTTAATGATATTACCATTCCCTTCACTTACTAATGAACTGGGTAATGCCTATTGTCCCTAAATAATGTTGGAGGTTCTTCCCGTTTTTTCAGTAGTACAAATCAGAAAGATGTATTGGACACTTTTCAATTAATCGTGCTTTACACAGTTGTATTTGAAGAAATAATTTACTATGATTTGCACACAGAAAGAAAATACTATCGCTTGAAAAAATTGCATGAAATGTGAATGCAAATACAAGAGAGAATGTACTGAGATGGTGGTGTCTAGGATCGTGAGTATTGGCACAGACTTCCGTACTCTTAAAGGCACCATAACTCAGAGCTCTGTTTAATCCATTAGGCTATCTAGAACTGCTGTTTCTTGATGTGAATTTTGGATCAATAGAGTTGTTTCGAAATTTGCCCAGGGATTCAGATATTTAACAATATTTTGTTTGAATTTTCATCAAGGTATTTTGAAATGTAGTAGAGATGATCACATTTAATAAATAACGCAGGAGAATTCAATGGCAGGCACATTTCATTTAAGCTTCCAATTTCAGAAATCTACCTATTTTCCCTCTTCTGTTTCCCTGCCTCTGTTTCCCCCGTCCAACATCTTTTCCTGCCAAAAATTGTTTTGGGAATTGAATTCAAACTGGGGAGCTGTTTGACTGAAATGCACATTGTTCTATGACTGAAAGCACATTGTTCTATTAAATGTTGCATTCCTGAATCATCTCAGTCTCTTTTAGAGTTTTGAAAGTAAGAAAGATATGTATATGGGCTATATATAAAGATTGTAACAATTTCAGAATGTGGTCTGAAAGAGTTCCACAGCGTGTGTTTGGAAAGATGCACTATTTCTGTGTGAAGATGCTGTGAGTTAGTTATGTAGGTCATCTCAAGAAGCAACAATAAGGCCTTTAGAGTATTTCACACCACAGTGTGCTCTGTAGACGCCTGATACTTCACAGCAGCTTATTCGTAAAATATTTTAGTAAGTTTTAAAGTTTTATTGTTTCTATTTCTGTCTCTGCCTGTAAAGCCAAGCTCCATTAATGCTACAATTCCAACTGTAAAGAATTCTGGGAGAGGAAAGGAACTTATAAATAATGCATTTAGAAACCTCTAAAAATTATTTGCAGAACTTTTGACATACTTCTTAAAGGGGAATATCTCATCATCAGCCACAGGCAGAGATTTTTTAACCACAGACAGGTAGGTAGGAAGAGCTTCCCGGCTCTTTAATGGAATTAAATCTCTTGTTTGCGACCTAGGAGGGTCATTAAGCTTATTGATAGCTTTTGTTTGGAGCAGGCCAATTCCAAGGGGAGGTTCATAGTTTATTCTGGGGGGGGATGAGGAATCGACTTGGGGAAAGTGGCATGCAGCTTCCAGGGATTGGAGTCTGAGTCCTCTGTGCGAATGAAGCCACCACAGCTGGATCCCACATTCCTGGCTTCTGGAAGTCTGCAAAGTGTCATCTGTGGCTCAAGGGCTGAATCAGTCACCGGATGTTATGTATTACAGCCTAAAATCTGGATGTTTTTCTGTGGAAATGTTGGAGGATACACCCCAGATACTACAGTAGTATCTCTAGTAGTATCTCCTCCCCAGAAACTTTCCCAACAGGCTTTGTTGTTGTTTAAAATGGATTGTTGGTGGTTTAATTAACTGTTTTTTCCTATGAATGTTCCTCCTGGTCAGAGTGCTGCAATACAAACACAATACAGAGTTCCTTTCCTCAAATGGCTTTCACATGGGGACCTATTTCTGTGATGGAGAGAGGAGTCCCACTCTTCTTCTCTCCAACATCTTTTTCTGCTTCTTGGAATCATCCACCAGGTTTCTCTTTTCAATATCTGTAAAGTATAAAAGTGTAGCTTAACCATCTGGGAATAATTCAGTTGAATCTAATTCTCACCCAGGGCTTCAGTGGGAATTCTCACACAGGATAGTTATCTTAGATACATAGAAGAGTGCTCACAACATGAAAATTACATCATTTTAGGCTTGCCTCCACAATAAATATATTGCTTTATGATTTTCACAAAACTGGCTACTCAGAAATCAAATTTGTGAATTAGAAGCAACAAAAATGAAGACACTGTAGAAGCTAAGATGTAGAGGAACAAAAAGAAGTAGCCTTCCCGTGGGAGCAGAAATTGCCCGTGGTTGAAATGCCTTTGGAAACATGTGCTTAAATCCTGTGCAGTTTCACGTTTAGATCTAGAAGATGTAGTTCAGTGTAGCTTGAAGAATTTCAAGAATTCCCTGCTGGCTTTCAGCAAAGGAAAAATAAATCTTTAACTTCTTTTATTTCATTCTCTTTCTTTTATTGTAGACATTTTGAATGCTTTTCTCAGTTTTTTGTCTTCCGATTCCACAGTTTTGAAGTATTTCAACACTGTAAAAGCATCCTCAGTATTTAAGCTGCCCTGAGGAATGGAGGGCCAGATTCTTTTTTTGGTTACTTTCCCATAAATGTTAAACAGTTCCTGTCATTTGCATTAGGTATAGGCAAAACAGAATGTGATTCAAGGAATAACTCTGTTTGACAGTGGCTGCCGAAGGACAAACCTGGTGATCTTGAAGGGGAAAGGTGGAGGGTGGACAAACAGATAAAAAGGGAAGTGAGCTGAATGATCTCCCAAATTCTGTGGTTGTCAGCTGGCTTGGCACAAACGTCAGGTTTCTTTTTTTGGTGAAGTCCCTGAATTGCATCTGAGAGTTTTAAGCCAGGTCCTGCAATTTCTGTCTTTGGAATGTGCTTTGTTCTCTGGTCAGTTCCTGAGGTGATACACCCACTGCTACGATGGACTTTAAAGTTGTAATCCGGTCTTTGTGGGATCAAAGGCAACCCATTGAAATGAGAGAGACTCTTAAGGATAAATTCCTTATTTTGTATCTTGCTATTTGCAGTCCTACCCACTTACTGTAAAACCATTTAACACATTATCAAAGTCTTTCTATGGCAAGTGACAGAAATTAAGAACTCAAGAGGGATTGGGACCTCATAAAAGAAAAGGTAATTTAGGGTTTCTAACAGAAACAACTGTATTATGTTGCCAAAGTATTTCAAAGCTGACTCTTCTTGGGTCTGACTTGCATCTCAGCATAGGCAAGCAAGAACCTTCAGACTACTCTAGTCCGTCCCACACTGGTAATTAGAGGTTGATTAACCCAATGTTAAAACATTTTTTGGATGTTTGAGAAAGAACACGTAAGTGCTTATTTTGTACCAGATGCTTATTATACTTCAATCTGAAATACTGCCAAAAATAATATTGAAAGTAATTCTGCATTTTGAAAGAAATAGGAATTGTCATGGATTGTTTATCTTTGGATTTATGTTAACAGGTTTTTATTAAGTTGTAGATGTATCTTTGCAAAAGGGCTGAAATTAGTAAAGTAGTGAAAACCTAAGATTTTACAGAATTAAAGAAATTTTCTTCCTACAGAACCCTACCCTGGGTCATCCATTATAGATTTTTTTAATATTTTAATTAGAAGAACAGATGAGCTCATGAGGGGGGAAAAATGTACAGTAAGTGTAAATCATACAAGATTTATCTAGAGTTCTGTGTTTCAGTGTTGCCTGCTGGATAACAGCATTTCCTGGTGGTGCATAAATTCAAAGTAATAATCTGTCATGCATTGTCCAAATGCTTTAAAGACTTAAAAAATAGGAAAAAAGCACAATACCAATTTTCAGATGAGTCAGAATGGTGTTATCCTTCTTTATTCTTGCATTTATAAATTCTGTCAAAAAAACGATTGCTCTTGTAATTACTTGTCTGAGGAAATTATTCCCAGGAGAGAAATCTAATTTTAAAAGAGCTATAAATTGACATGGCAGAAATTGCTTCATAAGAATTTATTTGAAGATTAATGCCAGAAGTGAAACCTTTCAGACATTGTGGGAATCGTTTATCCATGTAAAGTAAACAAAGATGTGCAAATGAGCAGTACCTAGGCTTAATGAGAGATTTCAGGAGAGCTCTCTGAAAATGTCACTGGGTGAAGTTGGGGCTGGTTTTTGTTTGTTGCTTTGCTGGATATTCTTACACTATTTATGATATTGTTTCAAGCGCAAGCAAGCTTTAGAAAGAGTCCCACCATTCAAGGTAATATTCATTCCAAAAAGCAGAGGGGGAAGTTCAAGTAGCCTAACTTGGTCACTGGCCTATCAATTTTCTAAGCATTTGGCCCCTACCAAGGTTCTTGACTAGTCTGAATTATTTACTCAGTGAATTCCTTACAGAGGCAACAGGTGCCTCTGGAGATGTGCAGTTAAGCAATCAGCTGTTTAACTTTGTTGATTCCCAAAAGAAACTGCTCACACTCAGATGGCCCAGCCACTGTCAGTGTCCCACAGAGTGCACAGAGAACAGCAGGAAACCCCTGTTGCCTCTGTTCACCCAGGATTCATCCTGTTCCCTGTCTGCAAAGCACTCATCCAAAAAATAAGAGTTATGAGGCAAGAGCTATCTTAAGAGGTCCTAATCACCACCATTTGTATCCCAGGGGAGTCCCTGACTGCCAGGGAACCACTAGGTTTTCTGAGGGTGGACTCTCCCTTCCCTCCCAAAACTGAGCTGCTGCAAGGATTTCCTTCCCAGAAGGAAAGA
>NW_010268799.1:86454-94666 GCF_000690775.1 Eurypyga helias
GATCTTAGAAAAGTTGTTTGGTTTAATGATTCCTTCCCTTTTACCTCTACTACCCTTTTCCCACAGTCTGAGCATGCACAGGGCCTTCCCACACCTGATGGAGGTTGGGGGAGATTCTAGGGCTGGAGACCTTGCTTGTGAAAGCAAGCCCTTGGTGGTGTCTCTTTAACATCATACCCATAAAAGAGAATTGTTCTTCTATGTTTAGACTTTGGCAAGTGGCAGATTCTGCAACAACACAGGGATCTCTCTGAAATCAGTCCATGCACTCATTGGCCCCTATAGTACATCCACCTGTAGACAGCATCTTAGCCATGACTATACAGCACACTGTGAAAAGACAAAACTTGGCTAAGTTAAAGCCGATTCATTTCAAAGCATGCAAGAGCACTAATTTTTATTGATTACTCAGTCATGGCCAAGTTTCAAACTTCATCTGTTTTTAGTGTTGTTCTTCTGGAAAAAGTTTGGTTAGAATCACTCTCCCATAACCTAAAAATGGTTACAGGGATTTTGCTTTGACTTTAAGGGTATAAGACAAAACCCATCTCTTCAGGCATGGAAAACTTGAAGGCTGAACAATGAATGATTCAGAAGACTGTGGTTGTGAGAAAAATGGGCTTTTAATTGGATTCATTTTGCTTATGTAACAATTTGGCTTCTATCAAGCAGCTGCTCTAGTAATACTTTTGGTTATCAATGATGCACGCTCTCTAAACTAATGTATGTATAGCAGCAGAGGTTTGTCATACGTATACATGCCTGTGTTTGTAAGGTTTAGTAGATCTTGTGAAAGTTTGTGGAGGGAAAGTCCACCCAGGGGTCTTCATAGAAAGACATTGCTTCTGGCTCAGGAAATTTTTCAGCTGCAACTGGCTGGAACTTGGGAACGTATTCTGGAAAAACTAGATTTGCTGGTTTAGATGAACCTTTGATTCAGTACACTCAAACTGGGGTGAACAAAACAACACCAGCATGAAGAGGAACTTCCTGTGAGAAGATGGAATTTTGACTGCTTTGTCCCGAGTTTCATGGAAGAAGCACAGGCTTTGCCCTCCCACTGTGGCTGCTCTCACTGCAAATATCCTGAGCACTTCTAGCACCCTTCTCTGGAGTTAGATGGATGTGTTGAGTTTGTTCTCCATGAGTTTCTGCACAGGGTGATTGGCAAAGGGTCTCACCTTCTTGAGGCTATGTGAAGTTGAGGAGCTGTGAGTTGGTCTTTGGGTTTGAAGTTAGCTTTGCCGTTGAATGACTCAAGCTGTTGATCCCACTGTGAATGAAACTAAGCAGGAAGATTTAGCACTGAATTTCATACTGGAGATGACAGGTAGAAGAGGCAAGTAGGCAATGCTTTTTAGCTGGCTGATGGCTGAATAGCTTCCACTAACACAGTAGTCAAGTAGGTTAAGCCACAGGTCTCAATAATTCGGTCATAAGAGTTTTGAAAGAACTACCTGAGAAGGGTCTGGTCTTTAAATGGTGGTCGACCCCCACACCCTGGGAGACTCATAAATGTAAATATTAAGTCAACGTTTAAACGGAGACAACTGCAGTCATCACTGTGGACTTGTTGGCTTGGCTGAACAAAATGCTGGAAAGGCTAAGGTGTGACTGGAGGGAATTAAACAGGAGTAAAATACATAATGGCAGTTCACAAAGGCTGAAACAGAGACTTAAGGTGAGGGAAATGAGAATTTACCAGTTTAACTAGATAGATCTTCGATGAGGCTGTGAATTTACTTGCTAATATTTGTTGTACTGAGGTGAGCTTGCTGGTATTTTACTTGGTTTTCCCCACCATATCTTAGTTTCAACTCAAGAAGAGTGAAAAGTCTGTATGACCTACTCAAAGAAATGGCCAGGATCAGGATTTGGACCAGTGCAGTTTCCTACCTTTTATCTGAAAAATGTAAGTCTCTCAGAGACCAATGAATGAAAAGTAGTCAAGGAATATGTTATGGCAAAAGGGGTCAGTCAGATACTTTCTGCTCTGATATGGCACTTCGTCTTGGCACAGTGTTGACCACTTCTGTCATAGTGCTCAGTGATGGAAGGAAAAAGCTGACAATCATGGTGGCTAATGACCCAGGCTCCCTGTACAATCCTCTGGCTACAACAGGTAAGATGAGCCTTCAGCCTTGCATCTATAATTGGGGGGGTATTACATGGTGTGTGGACTTTTTCATGTTTGTACTTGACTGATGTGCAAATTCTGTCCTTTTCTGTCTCTCATTTTTCAAGAGTCTGTTGAGTATGGGTTGGGTTTAGGGGTGAGCCACGAGAGTGGTAACACCATTGTTAAGCAAAGCTCTTTTTTTTCTGCCCAAGTTAAACTTATAAGTACCAAATACATCTGGATTTGGTCAGATGAGAAAGGTCTTATGAGAGTGAGCCTGACCCTCTAAACTGATGATTAGGACCTTTACCTCCAAAGTAACTGCTGAATATAAAACACTGAAGCACTGACAGGAGGCAAGAGCATGACCCCATTTCACAAGTGAGAGGCTGCTTCTGGTGGTGTGAGAGGTAGGGCCAAGAAGGTATTAAGAAGTTCCAGTGTGAGATATTTAATGAAATAAAAGAAGCTTTACACACACAATCAATCTCATGTAGGTAAAAAACAGACCTAGTTCTAAGAAAACCTGGGAAACTGGGCACCCAGGTTTGGAGCATAGTGCCCATGCAGTGATCATAAATTCCCTGACCAGTGCTTTGACCACTGCCACTTTGCCTACAAACTCTGCCCTTGTGGATCAGCTGGATTAGGAAGTGTTAATGCTTTGCAGCAGTAAGTCTCACTAGGAAGGAATTTCTAAATTGCACTAATAAGGACAAAGAGTTATCCTTTCCTGCCTGAATGTCAGAGGTGCTAAAATAATAAGCTTTTGGTTTTGGTAGACAACCCCCCAAAACTGGAGGAAGGGGTGAAGAAGGTTCAATGAGTTAAGTCATAGTAAAATCATCACCGCCACCAAAAATGGATTTAATTGAGAGCTGAATAAAAGCTTTTATTCTTAAAAAAGTCACTAGTAAAGCAGGAAGCAAAACAGTTCAAGTTAATCACAAGTCAAAACAGTTAAACTTCTGAAATGTTTGAAAGTTTCATTAGTTTTGGCCAAAAAAAATCAGACAAATCACAAAGAATTTTGGTTGACTTAAACATTTTACAGAGGAAAAGCATTTCTTTCAAAAAAAAAAAAAGTCACACTTCTCTAGTCAACAGAACATTACAATCAAGCCAAGTAAAATCATTAATCTGTTACGCAGAACTACATAAAGACCCCATCAGAGAATTATATTCCCTCTTGAGTATATCTGCTCTGTCTGATCAAAAATATGAGCCAAGAGCTTAGATCTGATAATGGACTAAAGAGTTTAAGGCTAAAGTTCCATCCTCACACCATCAAAACGCTGGAGTTAGGCAGTTTAGTCCAAGTGGTCTAGTTTTCAAAAGCCCGGAGCACATCTACTGATCTGCAAGATTTCTACAGTTTTGTTCTGTTTCTGTTTGTTGCCATGGAGTCTAATAGGTTATTTAGATATTTGACTGTTGGACAGGATGTTTAGGATTACAGCCTGTGGCTGCTTACCTTCTCCGTGTGACCAGCATGTTGGACCTGAGTTCAAGTCCTTCAGCTGGCTCTTGGCTTTGGATGCTGGGTTAGGGCTTAGGCCCCAGTCTTCCACTACGTTGATCAGTCAAGTCCCAGCTACATTAAATGTTGAATTTTAGTCTGACATTGCAGACTGGCACACCTAACTGCATTGTGTGATGGCTTAGTCACAAGGGTCTGGAAGAGATCAGGCAAGTGTTGAGAGTGGCACTCTCGAGGAAACACGGCAAAACCTCCATCTTTCCTGACTTCAGAATTGCCACTCACAAAACTTGTCTCCAAACCTCCCATCAACCACTGCTTGTCCCCTTCCAGTTGCTCCCTCCCTTCAACAATTTTCAACCAGGTTTTCCTCGAAAAAGAAGTAAGTCAGAAATTGTAGAAAGACCCTGGTGGAATTTAGTAATATTTAAATAATATGTGCACAGTTATATATATATTTTTAAATGATGGGACAGCATTAGAAAACTCAAAGTTAGTTTGGGTAGACTGTACAGACTCTTGGAAAATGGACAGGAAATTAAAACTGTATTTTAAAAAGCAACAGGTTATTTCACAATAAAAATGTCATCCTTGGAAATACTTTTCCTTTTTATTATACATAGATAAAGGAGATGGTAGAGTCTGATATTTGGCATTTCATACTGAAGGTATTTAGATTAGGAGAAAGAGCAAAAAGAAATATGCATCTCCAGTTTGCTGTTTCTTCAGATGTGGCTGCAGTTTCAGCATAGAGACATCTCTTAAGGAACTGCCAGATACATCAATGTCTCTGTAAAAATGAAAAAAATGGCACTGTCAATTATTTAAAAGTGTAGATGCAGCAAGTAGTGAGCAGTTTGCTGTGTCTGGCATTCCTCACGAAGAGGGGTGCCAGAAATCTACTGGCAAAACACTTCAGCTAAGTGATCTCAGATGAAAAAATGACAGCTTCTGCTAATGAACAGTCAGTGCTGTGAGCATAAACACTCATCAATAGTCCCGGAGTGGAGGAACCGTGGTAGTATCTGGCTTTGCAAAGACTCTCCTGTTTTTTGCACCCATGTGCACATTTAGCCCAATCTTACTCTGCGATGGTACTGGGGCTGGAAGGCACACCACCAGAAGAAAGAGCAAAGGGCATTTGCTCCCAAGGACTCAGCTTAAACCCCTTGGTGGTATCTTCCCAGTAACTTTGCTCCAGAGGCAGCTGCAGGAAGGCTTGCTGTACCCACAGTTCCCAAGGAAGGCGGCGAAGAGCGTAGGAACCATTCCAAATCCTGCCCCGGCTGTGGCCAATAGCAGATGCCTGGGAGAAGAGTACCAAAACCAGCACAGTACGGTCCATTGGAGGGCTGGCATCTGCTGGGACATGTGGTAAGCTGCAAGCTGTATGGGCAAAATTGTGTTTGAGAGCCACTGTGCTAACCCATTTCCTGTTAACTACCCTAATCTCTTCTTGAATCCCTTTAAACTTCTGGTTTCCATAAGGTAACGGTGGTGCATTTCACTGTTTAATTGTGTGCTGTGTGGGAAAAGGCTTTCCTTTCTCTTCGTGGCATTCAGAATTAATTGTTTTGGGTGATGTGTATGTTTGGGAATATTTCTGTGCAACCACAAATGAATTACTAAGACTGATACAAGTGTCAACTTGAT
The DNA here is from genome assembly GCF_000690775.1 of Eurypyga helias. NCBI lineage: Eukaryota > Metazoa > Chordata > Aves > Eurypygiformes > Eurypygidae > Eurypyga > Eurypyga helias. The sequence goes on from NW_010268799.1 coordinate 91,707, forward strand.
TTAAAACCTGAAGTATTAGATCAGCAGTTTATGTACTGCAAACACTAACAAACACTTTAAAGTGTTTTACAGTCAAAAACTTTAAAGATAGAAGGCAGCTGTGGCTATGGTGCTAAAGGTTTAGTGTCTTTATTTGTGGGAAGCCCGTGTAACTGGCACAAATAACATCCTGACATTGCCAAAAGGGGCCTTTGCAGTGCCTTCCCCTCACCTCCAGATGAGAAACACACAGATGTGTACAGCATTTACAAATTGCATGCAAGCCTGGAAGAGATTTGGTATTCACAGAAGGATTTTCTACAGCATTTGAGGAAAATAACTAAGAATTATACACATCAGCTTGATGTAAGAAACCTTGCAAAAATGTCTGTTCTCTGAGGAAGTACAGACTGTGATGGCTGGCCATACTGCGGGGTTGAGATGCTTTAGAAAGTCACTGAGGCTGTTAGCAAGGCTAACCAGGACTCTACCTCCCACCTGACCCATGCAGGACTTCCTTAGGATGCCTGATGTACGATTCCTTGGGTATGGAGGAAAGCATCTTCAAAATCATAAGTTTGAGCCAATTGAAAAGTGTGAAATCAAGCAAAGACTTTTAATTCTTTCCTTAAAAGAATAGATGAAACCAATAAAGCTGATCACACATGCCAAAAATATGTACCCAGGCAAATGAAAGAGTCAGTGTTGGTGGCCAAGAAAAATCTCGGCCCCCTCAGAGGGGACCGAGGTGAATGAAGTTCCTCTCAGTTAGTTTACATTTACTGCAAAAACTATGTTCTCATTTTAAACAGTTATTGTTGGCCCCCTGCGATAGTCCCCTAGCATAGCCCCACTGCTAGGGGGGACTGCAGCTGAACAGAAATGGGATGCATCTAATTTGGTCAGACATGACTCCACAATTTACCTTTTATCATTAAATATTATCCACTTCATATTTAACCTTTTGGATTTTATTGTACTTGTACAATGCTTTACATGTCAACTTTCAGGCAGGAGGCATGATTTTAGCCAGTTTGCCACAAAGTACTGTTTCGGATAGGTAACTATTAACCTCTGTTGTGCTCAATCCACTGCACAGGGGAAGATGTTTGTAAATAATGTCATAGCTCCTAAAGAAAACTGCACAGCCATCTATCTATCTATCTATCTGGCTAGCTAACTATTTAACTCTCTATCTAATCCATATAGAAATGTCAGGAGAGCAATAACAAAGCCTTGCTCCTCGTGTATATTTTTTTAAACAAAAAACTGAGAGTTAGAGTTCCTGTAGCTTTGGCAACTGAGGCCAGAGAAACTGGAACAAGGCAACAGTACAAACTGATAAAGGTCAAACCCAACAACAAACCACATGGACACAACACATGCACAATGGGTTTCTGCAGCGGTTGCAAGGAAGAGAGGTATCGCAGAAGGACACCCATAACAACATAACACACAAATAGCACAAGATAACCACAATACGTGGAACACAACCGAACACAATTGCCAACAGCAGTAGACTCACTGTTTTTTGACAGCTGTTCTCATATTTCAAGGGGAACGGCAGGTCCAAGCAACAACAAAAGCCACTGCAGGAGTTGGTCATGCCATCAGTAGTAGGTTTAATTAGTAAGAGGTAATAAATCCCCTTGGTAGGATCCAATGCAGTCAGTAAACATAATTCTTGAGCTAGTTCACTAGGTCTAAGTCACCAGTTGCAATTTCAGCCTTCAAAGTGACTGCAGAGTCAGTCAGACTAAATAAACTGATTAGCCTCACCCTCTGCCCATGGCCTAACACAGAGTTTGTACTGCAAGGTAAGTGTCTCTCTCAATGCACCTGGATGGAGGCACCAGTATGTGTTGTCCTTCCCGTGTGTCTCACTTCTGTTGCTTCACCAAAAATAACACATTTTTTGCAGTTTCATAATTAATCGCTGTTAGGTGAAGTAGTTATTAGCACATCTTCTCGTTTGTAGAGATATTTGATATACCAAGTATGGACTGTTTCCTCTGGTTTTCTCCAGACCAAGAATATTTCCAATTTCAGAGAGCTCAAGCATTCCCCAAACGTTTGTTTTCTCCAAGCAATCCAGTTTTCTAACTTGAATGTCCTGTGTGTGACATGCACAGTCATCCTCCCTGGAGAACTGGGAAAACACCCGTTTTTACAGAGGCTTGGCAGAGAGTCCCCTGACTCCAGCTGCAAAATTGAGCAGTCTTTGGCAGTTTCTGCAGAATTTGAGGGGATTTTGAGCAAAATCACAGCCTGTGGGTGTAGGCAAAATTCTACATTAAACCAACTGCAAAAACCCTCTCCCCAGATGCAGCAGCGCACCTGTAGAGTGAATTTTCTCCACACTAACTGGGGTCACAGACCTGTTAGTCAGGTGGGCACCATAAATGCACAGACTGTGAGTTTATAAATAATATTTTACCAGTCTTATGGGCTCTTTTCCTTACTGATGTTTATACAAAAATATTTTATAATCCTTGTAGGTTTTCTGGCTTTATTTATTCACCACTATCTGTTCTTTGCATTTTTCTCTTTTTCCATCCTCCTGCTTGTTTATCTTTCAGGGCAGCCCTGCCCTGCCGCTCCCATGCTCTTCTCAGTGCACTTTTCTCCCCTTGCTTTACTGAGCTTTAGTATGTTTTCTATGCACCTTTACATCTGTGGGGGCACTTCTGCTGCAGCCTTTTCTTTCTTATTCTATGAACATGGTTGTTACTTTGAGGGCTTGGGCTGATTTTGGTGGATTTTGCATCTTTTTGTTGTCTCTTGCAATCTGCTGGTATAATTGCTTTAGTGCTGGGCAGAGTGGGGCTGAGCGAGGCTCCTTGGGCTTGCACTAGGCAGTCATTGAGCAAGAAGCATGGTGATTCTCCTTGCTCTCTCCTGCAGGAGAGGGAAGGGCAGGGAGAGAAGGAGAAGCAGCTTGAAGTCACTCAGCTGTCAGAGTGACAGCAGGAAAAGACACG
>NW_010268799.1:94697-100320 GCF_000690775.1 Eurypyga helias
GCTTCCACCTACTTCTTTCTTACCTCTGAAAATACCATGAACTGTTGCTCTCATTATACTGTCTTTTAAGTACCTTCAGATGTGGGCTGAGACAGGTACGTAGGAGAAACTCACCCGAAGAAGCCACCAAATGTTAGGATTAGTCTGTTAGGTGTTAAATACAGACATTGGTAGCCAAAATGGCAGAAAAGAGACTGCAGCCAATTTCCCTTGCATCAATCACTTGCAAAGTTATGTTTTCAAAACAAATGTTAAACACTGAAAGATTGATCTGAGCTGTCTGAGGTAATCCATTGCATCTTTGCTGTAGCTATCAATTAATAGCAAGAAGGTTATTGTTTGCTGTCTCACAGCCAACTAAGTAACAAAATTAATTGGCCATGTTTAAGACTGCTGCTCCCTACTTGTGAAAATTTTGGGAAAATCACTAGGAGGAAGAAAAATAGGGTTTGAGTGTTATTGAAAATAAATCTAGTTTTTAGACAATGAAAACATTTTATTCTCTAAGTTAAAACAGAATGTATGCAGCCTGCTTCTAATTCACATTGTCCATGAATCTGAAGCAATGTATTCATCTTGACTTTCATACTCGTTGTCCCTTGTGAAAAATGCTCTACATCAATTGCTCGTTATTTGCTGAGGTTGTTTACTGTTAAGTTTGTGTATGATTGCAAATTAAACAAAGCTTATTGAAACTCCATCCTCTAACACATGGCCGCTATTCATATCTGGCAAGGCCTGGTTTTCTCACTGAGCACGGAGAAACCACCTCAGATACAGTATTTTCCTTGATATTGAAGATGTGCTGTGTTTCAAATACTCTGCTGGACAGAAAGTCCAGGAGATAAGCAGGTCTTTTGAATATAAAAACAATCTATGATTAAAACTTTTTGCAGGCAATTGAATATTAACATTAGCTTAAGAGGTAATGATCTCATCAATGACTATATGTACAAAATACAGCAGAATTAGATTAATTACTGCTTCATCAAAATTATAGTTGAATGATTCCCAGATTATAAAAGTATTTTTTAAATATGTTATTTTAGGGATCAAATTTCTTAGGCACCTGTACCAAATAACTTTAGAAAGGATTAATTTTCAGAAGGTTGCTTGCTGATACCTTCTGAAAACTTCACACTGTCAGAACCTCTCACTTCACACATCCATGGTGTGATATACTCAGTGCTATTTTTTTTTTTTAATATGCCCACTTTTGTTTATAAAATTAATGAAAAAAATCTTTAGAAAATCAGCAAATTTCTCAAAAGAGAAAAAAGCTTTTCTTCACCACTGCTTTTTCTTGCTGATGGATGACTACTTTCCAAGCTTCAAGCTGCACAAGTAGATGAAAACCAGTGCGATCTCTTCAAGGCTGTATTTTCAGAAGCTTGCGAATTGGCCAGGAGATGCTCTCTGTGCTTGTCCTCACTACAGGGTGGCAGAGGGCAGGGTGAGTCTCGCTCCTGGCACCGTGCTTGGCTGGTGGTGGACATGGACTCTGCCGCCATGGGTGCTTCACACCTCCCATAGGGGATCTACAGCTGCTTTGTGGGGACAGTTGCTGCATACCATATGAGAGCTAGCTGGCTGTTTTTCTACCTTCACCTCCAACTGCTACAACCCATCTGTCATGGTAACTGATTTTTCTCCCTCACTTAAATACCTTCATCTGGTCTCTCCTTTTCGGAGCCTGATCTTACAGGAGTCTGGGAAGCTGTACCCCAGAGATGTCTGTGACAGATAATGCAGTGAAAATGAAGGATGAGGCACTGCCACCCTCGAGCAAAGCCCTCCGCCTGTCACACTGCCCTCTCCAATATCTATTTCCCCTCCGCTACTGCCGCTCTTGGGAAGGTAAAGCCCCGCGGTGTTGGAGCCCAGCCAGTACAAAGGCAGTTGTCAGATTGTTACTGCTTAAAGGCATGAGGAGCTGCAGCCTTAAGTTTGAAAATTCCACCACAGCGTTGCAACATTAGTAATGCTGCTCACCATAGGTGCTGGAGCTTCCTATTCCCGGTGGCTTTGCAACGGGGTGATTGGTGGTGGCATCAGCAGGGTAGGTCACGTTGAGCCTTCCCCGTGACCTGCAGCCGAAAGCAAAACCATGGCAGGTAGATGAAAGCTGGTAAATCTGTGAATGGCATGCGACAAGCTGCTGGAGGAGAGGGGGCTGACAGCAGAAGAGGGAGAGTAGGGAGTTTTATCTTCTGTATGGCAGCACTTGGTGATAAAATACCATTGGGATTTAGGTCCCAGGATCTGACTTGTCACTGGCCAAGGAGAAACACTTTGTGGGACAAACAGCGTTGTCGACAAGAGCGTGCCATGTGCAACTTGCTTACGTTTCTAAATGACCCAAGAATGCCAGTGCGAGGTGACAACTGACGTCAAACCATGACTTCTTTAGGCCTCCATAGGTTTATCTTGGCCTCGTACCCTACACAATTTAACCCTTGGGTCTCTATTTGTAAATTTATCTTTTGTAAGTAATAGAACTGAGCCAAAGGCATTGGAGAATGAGGTGACCCAGCTGAGTTAAATGGAAACTGAGATTGCTAAGTAGCCCTGGAGGTCAGGATTTAAGTGATACATAATTGCTGATAAATGAATCAGAACTTTTTTGTATCACATTTGACACAGGGATGAGGTTTCTTAATTTCTGCTGTTGAGGAAGAAAATGATGCATTTTTCACCCCACAAGGCAAAGTCATATTTGGCAGTGGAGCCAGATTTGCAGGAGCATGTGGGTGCCCAAAGCTGGTGGCAGGCTCCTTGTGAAGCATCTGTCCTGGTTTTTCAGTGGGAGCCCTGGCATTGCCAGCTCTTCCCAGGGGGCTCTGGCTGCAGCAACCTGCAGTGGGTTGGCATCCCCTGGGCACAGCCCAGCACAGGAAATTAAATCACTGGTGAAGGTAAGAGGGAGGCGTTTCAATTAATCCTAAAGAGCCCTCTGTTAGTTTAAAATAGAAATTACAGATTGTTCCGGTCATCATCTTATTTCCTACTATGGTACATTGGAGAGAAGGTGGAAATAATATGCTACTATGTCAGGGATGCATATGAAATCTTGCTTCAAAGAAAGCTCAAGAGGTATTTCTTGTCATTCTGATGCACTCAGCACTACAAAAAAATGATTGTTTGCTACGTTTTTTTTCACTGGCACGGAGCAAAATTTGTTTTAATGCTTCACCTCCATTCCCCAGCTCTGGGTGAGGCTGTGGTTTAGGGTGGAGAAAGGAAAGGCCCCAGCCATAGCAATGAGACAAAATGTTCTTGTGGCTTGTCACCAGCTTCAGGGGAGGCAGGCACGGCTCTTGTGAGGGCTCTGACAGCACTGAAGCCAGCTGGGATTGCAGAAAAAATGGACAGAATGAAAAGTCCTAGCATGAAGAACCTGTTTCTCATGTGGAGGAATGCCATCACAGAGCGTAAAGCCAACCCAGCAGTGCTCTGCAGGGACGCAGAGGGGTCTGTGTGCGTGTCAATACCAGGTCACAGGGGCTTTTCTCTGAAGCCTTCTGTACCCGTGCAGCACATGCACAGAGCTACCTGCAGCTGCAGGGGCAGGTGGGAGACCTTTTTTGCTTGGAGCAGCATGCAGGCAGTGGAAAGGGTAGCACTCCCCATCATGGGCAGTGGGGAGAGCTGCCCACCACCCCATGGCTATCTGGGGCTGCACACACCCTGCAGCCAAAGGCCACTTTGTCCTCTGGAGTACGCACTCCACAGACAATGCTTTTCCTGACACAAAAGTGAATTATACATGCTTCGGCTCCATGGAGATACTTCCCCAAAAGGAAGAAGCACCAGAGGGAAAAAATGAAAATTACGTCACTCCTCTTCCAAAGAAAATAGCCCTCCTCCTGAAATCCTAATTAAAATGCAAAGGTTTAATATACAAATCAGCAGAAGGCTTAATCATTGTCACTCAGCTCACGGGAAAGACGTCCAGTGTTTCAGCTGAACAGCAGCACTTTGTTGGCTTCCTGTGAGGGGAGACTACCGTTCCTCCTTCCCTGGAAAGCGCCTGATGTTTTGATTGTAGGGGATGTAAGCAATGGCCTGTCGTCTCTCACTTACAAGGGAGGCAAATCCCAGTGAAAGAAAGAGGTGAGGACTGCCAGGAGAGCAAGCCTGGACTGCCAGGCTCATGCAGCTGAGAGTGGAGTGTGGGCTCATGGACCACCCAGATGCTCTTCCCTGTTGATCCTGCAACATCAGCCATACCCAAACATTTTCCAACAGCACTTTTCAGGTCCCATCTCCAGTACCTCTGACCTCCACAGGCAGGCTTGGGCAGCATATTACTAGCTGCGTTGTGAGAACTTTTTCCTTAGTGTCTATCCTAAGAATCCGTAGGTGCAGGTCTGCCCCATTCGTCTAGTGCCACGTGGGCACCAAGAGCCTCCCTTCTCCTTGCAGCCATGCCCTTGTCCCAGCTGAACCGTGCCCTCTACTTTTCTTTGCTGAGGTCCAATTTTGTGTCAGTCAGCTTAGGCGTTATATTTTTTCAAGTAAACTACGGATGTTAGGCACCTAATAACACACATATATGTGTGTACATATATATGTGTGTGTGTATGTGTTTAGACATACATGAAGTTAGCACCAATCTTTTTATATGAGCTTCATGATATATTATGAAGTTAATGACCTGTTTTAGATAGAAAATCAAACTTCAAGGCAAGTAAATTTACTTGTAAATTCATATAAAATTTCACGAACACTTCTGGCCAGAAAAATGAAGGAAAACCAAAAAGAGCACTTTTTTTTCAACATCAAAAAATTATGAAAGACAACTACAAGTAAAATTCTTAATTTTTCTAATTAAGAAATAGAAAAAATTTTCCTAATTAAGAATTAGAAAAAATATATTTTTTGTAGTTTTTCAACTACTAAATTGGAAATGGGTTTGTTCTAAAAGTTCTGAATAGAACATTTTAGTCAACTGGAAATAACACTGAGAAGGGAGGTATTCTGACGATGAAACAAACATGCAGTTTGAAATTGGGATCAGTCTGCAACCATTTCCCCACCGTCTCTCTCAGGTTGGCTGGTGAATCAAGGAGAATTAATTGCACAACGACCGCTGCCCTTCAACCCAGGAGTGTAGGAATCCTTGTACCCTGGATTTGTTACCCAGAAGCGGGTGAATCAGAGAAGAACATTTAAGCACAGGACTCTGACTACAAATACAAATACATCTTTATGGAAATCTAATGAGAAGGTAATTCACATGCATGTTTATTAGCAGGAAGCCATTGCATAAAATGTATGGGTAAGGCAAAACATTGATTAAAATACCACCCAGGTAAATCAGTTCCCCAGGCAATATATGGCGAGCACTGCCATTTAACCGCTCTGAGGCAGCCAGCAAAAATGCTAGAGCAGCCTGCCAAATAGCTAGATGTTGCTGATGGAAAAAATTAGCCTCAGTACATTGGCATCTGGAGTCTGTGACTACCATCCAAAAAGAAAAGGGACTGGTGCTGTGGAATTGGGTAATTGCACTCCAGCAGCCTACCACAAGTCTGCTGTGGCTTTGTTGTTAAGGAAAAAAAAAAAAAATCTGAAAGAAAATTAAGTGGTTTTAATTAAAAATAAGTCTTTGAAAGTACAG
>NW_010268799.1:100334-133954 GCF_000690775.1 Eurypyga helias
AGACATACAATTAACTGGGTAAAAGGAATCACAGTTTCTGCGTCTGTCTGAGTAAAGCACAGACATGTGCATATGTGTGCATGTGCCGTTTGTGTTTCTGAGTACTTGTTTCTGCATTAACTCTGTGTCCATTTCACAAAGAATTATACACTCCATTTACTTGAGATTCCAATGTATATTACTTGGGGAAAAAAGCAATTTCTGAGTACAGACCATGTTTTCGCAATTATATTCCTTTCTCCCCCCACCAGTCTTTTCTGTTTTGGTAGGGTTTTTGTTTGGGGTTTTTTTTGTCGGAGTGTTTTTTCAGGGGGGAGCTGTCAGATGCAGGCGATCACCCCCTGTTGGGATCCTCAGGGTGGGGGCGTAACTGAAGCAACAAGAGTGGAGCAGACACTAGAGATAAATTAGCCGTTCTTAATCTAAAACCAGGCTTATTCATAGGAGAAACTGTTGGGAATCATGATACAATAACGCAAACCTTTTACTTATCAGAATGTTAGTTTGCTTTGCTGCTGATGCCCAGGGAAACAACACCGAAACCCCTCTGCTTACGTTTCTGCATGGTACTTTTGAAGACTTTAGTTGCAGGTGCTTAGAAGTCTTTCCCTCCAAAAGACCAATGACTAATACTTCTCATATGTGAAACTTTAAGGAAAAATCCATTTAGGCGTTTTCCCATTAAATTAAAAATCACTTCATTTCTTTTACAAGACTGACCAAAGGGTAGTGTGGGTTTAAAACCTCAGGCCTAGTGAGGTTCTCAGAGAGGAATATGCTTATTGCCAAGTTACCCGTTTCTAAGGATTCAAGGTAGATAACTGCACAACATGTAGACATAAGATACTATTTTACCTGTTATTCCAAATATACATGGATGTGGTAAAATATGATCTCTCCTCTCCTCTGTCTGCTGCACAGGCAGTGAGAGTAAGCATGTTATTTGTCACAGACATTGATGGGATTAATCATATGCTTAAAGTTAGGGGAGTGCTTAAGTCTTTTGCTGGATAACGGCCTGAAGGACCCGGTGAGCTGCACCAGGTACTCATAAGAAGGATGAGCCAGGGATGCAATGTGACTGCATTGTAACGTAAACTTTTTTTGGATGTCTGTTTGGCCCTTGGTGTTATTTGTATGTGTGTATAACAACAAATAAACCTCACTTTCTATAAACAGAGCAAGAAATAGCGAGTGGTTCATATGCCACGGTGGAATACCTGCAGAACGAGACAGATACTTGTGCCCACCACAGGCTTTCCACCATACAAGCCAATATGCAGAAAGAGGGGAAAAAAGTAACTAGAGGTCACTATTGGTTAAAAATATCCAGTGTCAAGAGGTGTTCAGAGATGTTGTGTTGGAAGACAGGTGCTTTTCATGTGGGATGGCAGACATACTGAAACTAGTGCTAATTTTTAGAGTTCTATATAAATGGCAGGTAAGAAACATTAGTGATAACTCTTTGAAAATGTGTTTAGCATTGCTGGAAAACTATTTTTCTTTTAAAAAAATCAAATTATGCAGGAACAAAATGTGTCCATTAAGAACAAAGCAAGACAAAGTTTATTTCAGAAAAAAACCCACATTGACTTAAGTGCAACCCTATGCAGAAAAACAATTAAGCAGGTACCTAAAGTAGAGCATATACCTGACTGCTTTTCTGAGTCATAGCCATGATTACAGGATGTCTCATTTGCTCTTGGTAGTGTCCTCAAGTCTAGAGATCTTTTTGCTTTCACAAAGAAATCGCTGCAATCAATCAAAAAGCATTAGCATTCCCACCACTGGGATTATGAATTACATTTCTGTAATAAATGTGAATGCCATTTCCCTCATCTCCCGTTCTTTCAAGAGCCCTAAAAGTTTTATTTCAACTTTCAAGCTTGCACTGGAGGCTTTGGCTAGGAGTTAGTGCTTCTGGCTCACTTGAGCTAATTTGGCAAGTAATTTTAAAACAACTGCTATTGTACCTAGACTTGCAGGGTTTGAAATATTGCTCAGTCAGCTCTTATTTCATGAACGGTTTGTTTGATTAGGCGCCCAGGTGAAACACAATCAGGCGAACCTGGTGAGCTGTAAGCCTTCTGTGGGGAGGAGGAAATGAAGTGGATTTGCTTGCTCCTTGGCAGAGCATTACAACCGCTCGGCTGTCGTGTAAAGGGGTATCTCCTCCCACTGTCCCCCTTCCCAGAGCATTGCTGCTGTATTTTGTGAAAAGTCGTATTCTGACAACACCTATTAGGCATGCCCTTGGGCATCTATGGGAGTGGTGCTCTAGGGGGTCTCATTAGTGGGCCTTCACTTGGCTTAACTTGATGAGCTGCCAGGGATTGGTGCAGATCCCAGTGTGGGCAAGAGTACCATGCTCAGCCCTTATCAATGGCTTTGCAGGTCCCAGTGCTCCCAGGTAGGTCAGCTGCCTGCTGAGCATGAGCTGTCAAGGTGACTGTTTTGGATTTAACCTTCTAAACTTGATCCGAGTCCCACTTTAGGTCTCTCAGGACTTTTTTAGGAAGGTCTAAGAGGTGGAGGTCAAAAAGCCTCTTTGATTGGGGTGGACTTCACAGCATCCATACAGTGATAAAGCTGAGCTGGCTGAAAGGGCCCTGAAGGGATTGGGCTGTTCAGGGTCTCACCCATTTCTCACCAGTCATGGTGGGCCATGATGGAGATGTAAGCCTGCCAGCTTCAGGTAGGTTTTAGGACATGTGGAAGTGTGGAAACCGGACAGCATCCTCCATGCTCATTGCTGTTGCACCCGCTGCAGGGAGCCTGGCTCATCAGGTCTGCAAGGATAAGGAGTCCCAAAACCACTGACAGCAATCCCAGCAATAAAGAATTTACTTTCAGCAAGGAATTAATAGAAAGTATAAGCATGAGCTGTAGAGAGGAAGAAAAGCAAACCAAACAACCCCACAACGTTTGTTTCCAAACTCCTAGTGAAGCAAGACATGCTATATCTTGAGGACAGGACAAGAAACAGACCGAGTTTATATAAAACTACATGTGGAAACGTCCCTGGTAACAAAATGAGCAATAAAAATCAAATATCAATGAGAATCCAAACATTCATCTTTAAAATCACTGAGCAGTAAATTACACATCGCAGACCTCTTCAGTCTCCTGGCAAAAGCTGCACAAATGGAAACTCCTGAATGCAAATAAAACCCAAAGTGTTTGTTTAATCCTGCAGCTAGAGCAAGACATTCTACAAGCCACGTTTTCTAAATAAGGCTTTTTTTGTCACCTGGGTTGAAGAATGCGTTTTCAGTGCAACCTACAAAGCATTTAATCAATCCTGATGGTAAAATTAAGATGGCAAATTCCTTCCTCGCCGCAGAGCAAAGAGATGGGCATGTTTCCTAGGACAGTTTGAAAGGATTTGTCAGACATTCTTTACCGAAACCCACAGTCTTAAAATAAACCCAAAGGAACCAAGTGGGTTTGGTGTTCGCTCTCTCTTAGGAACTTTTATTTGTTTTCACCCTGGGCTGGATCACGTTGTGGCTATGTGAGCGGGAACCTGCTCAGTGGTGCGGAGAGCAAGCTCCTGCTGTCATCTCCTAAAGCCTGAGCAGGAGAAAGGGGAGGCTCTGGCTGCCCCAGGAGGAGGCAGGAAGAGATTCACATGGCATTTGGAGGATCGCGTTAGCTCAAAGCTGTGCTAGTTCATGTCTTATCCTTCAGCCTGGCGTTTTGCCTTAAAACCTCACTCTGAAGAATAATCTCCTTTACAGGTAAGGGGCATTTTAAACATGCCAGTACTCAACTCCCCATTTTTTCCATGCCGCAAGGCAACAGCAAGCCCAGGTGAATCCAGCCGTTGGAGCAGTTTCTGCTCAACACAGGGGCAGCAGATCCAGGCCTTAAGAAGCAAGGCTCTTCTGATGCAGAGACTGATGGGGAATTGTGTCTTTCTTACCACCTTTATCCATGTCATGATGTGGCAGGCCCATGGTCCTGCATTCCACAGGTGCTCTGGTTCTCTCAATGCTTTATATGTTGGTGATGGCAAACTCTCCACCACCTGAGCTAGGCATGGGCAAAGGCTCGGTACCTTTCTGAACAACTGGTTCTGAATAACAAAGCGGAAAGACCTTCACATAGCCCATCACCTTTTAAATTGGAAATAAAACGTTATGCCATCTGATATTTTGTGAAGTAATGCACAGACGCTCAATATGAGGAGCATCAGAGTGGGGTTCCAAGCCCCTCAAAGTTCTTCTAGCAGTTCTCTTCCCCAAACCGTTTCAAGGTGACTAGCAGAAAAAGCTGTATTGATGATTATTTGGATCTTCCCCACCTTCCCTCTTCAGTGAGCTCTGGTGAAACCATGTGAAATGCCCATTTTTGGTAGTATTTAATTGTGGATGTCTGCACAAGACATTTTAAAGCTTCAGTGATAGATTATGAACCCTTTCTTTTAAGCATGCCATTACAATTTCCCATTATATTGTTGCAGTGGACTGAACATAGCAGCAAACCAAATCCTAAATCCATAAAAGCAGTAAATTAAATGTGGCTCCAGTGGTTTTGGAGCTTGACCAACAAGTTATCTTTATTAATACATTCAGGGAAAAGGTCTCATTTTATTACATTATTTTCTTAATGATAAAGGCAGTAATGGAATCTCAGCAGAACACACCAAAGGAATCTTAGTTTGCTGGCAGTTGAGTCAAATTTTTGTCTGTGTGTGCTTGGTACGGGGTTAAGACTTGGCAGTGTCCGACTCACTGACTTCTGTCTTGAAAAGCACAGTCTTTTGCTGCTTCTCTGTACTTGCTAGTTGACATTTTCTTGGCTTTAAATGAAATTTTGACACATAAATCCCACATGTCAAATGATATTGTAAAACAAGCATCCAAGTGTCAGCACATAGCCCAATAGTCTAGGGAGTAGAGAATAGAATAAGGAACACCTTTATGCAGTCTTTCATCTACATCCAGCCATCTGCAAGTAATTTGAAACCAGTTTCAAATGAAGCTAGGTTGTTTGGCCCGTTAAGGCACACAAAGCCAAAGCAGAAGTTTGGAGTCTTCATGGCTTTTATTGACTTGCTAATAAGTAGATAAAGCCTTTATTTTCCAAAACTGTTTTTTTCTCAGATAGCCCACTCCAAAGAAAGCCTAATTGAAATTACAGAAGTCTCTTGCAGAGTGCCACAAATTCCGTTTTTAAATAGCCTGCTGATATTGAAAGACTCCATGATGAGCCTTTCACTTGTAAAGCAGGGCTGGTGTGTTGCCCACTGATGAGCTGTTTTGTTGGGCTCCGGGAGAGCTAATGGTACCAGGTTCCTACAAAACAACACCGACAAAAGAATGTGGATTTAGATGATGATGGGCTGGCCCCAAGATTTCGCCACTAAAGTGCCTCACGTAGCTGCCTGCTGCAGTAGGTACTTTGCCAAAGGTACTTCTGTGTAGCACCACTGCAGAAACAGAACTGCAGGTAAGTCACGATTTAACAGGGGTCTCAAGGGCTTTTATCTGTGGCAAACCATTATTAAATAGAAATAAAGTGCACATTCAAGTGATTTTTTTAGATATGAAGCCAGTTTTCTAATTTCAGGTGACACAGAAACATCGACCTTGGAAAAAAAAACCCAACAGGATTTACGTGTGTTCCCAAGACAAAAGGTCCTGTGAAACTCAAAGCGTAGGTACTGTCAGTGAGACCAGAGAAACTTGAAAAAGAGCACCATGACATGCAGAATGCCAGCTGAGGTTTGTGAATATACCCAGAACATAATCAATGTGAAGCAGGTGCATCCTGGAGAAGAGAAGGCGCTGGGGAGACGTTATAGCCCCTTCCAGTACCTGAAGGAGCCTACAAGGAAGCTGGGGGGGACTTTTTACAAGGGCCTGTAGTGACAGGACAAGGGGTAACAGGTTTAAATTGAAAGCGGGGAGGTTTAGATTAGATAGCAGGAAGGAGTTCTTCTCCGAGAGGGTGGTGAGGCACTGGAACAGGTTGCCCAGAGAAGCTGTGGATGCCCCATCCCTGGAAGTGTTCAAGGCCAGGATGGATGAGGCTTTGAGCAACCTGGTCTAGTGCAAGGTGTCCCTGTGTATGGCAGGGGGGTTGGAACTAATCTAGTTGGTCTTTAAGGTCCCTTCCAACCCAAACCATTCTATGATTTTATGAAGAGCCAGGAGATTGGGAGTACCATGTTAATTAAATGGTACTAAATCCCAGTGCATTGTGCAGCCTGTCAGCTCATCCCATAAATGTGGGGCAATGGTAATAGGCACCGTCTGCTCACCATGGGAGTGGCTGCAGCCTTTCAGTCCACTCTTGGCTCTTCAGGCAGGGCTACCAGCTGCTCCTGGGGAAGTGGACACAGCGACAGTGGGTAATGCTCCCATTGCATCAAAACGTGCAGCTCTCCCTCCTCAACAACTGCAAAACCTGGTTGAAGGAAGCTGCCAAGCAGGGTGAGGCAAGTGAGCAGGAGTACTGGATGCACTGATGAAAGCCAGCTCTCTGCCCTCTGTTTCAGAGAACTTCACTTTTCCAAGTGCATCTGTGATACAAGACTGTGGAGAACATGGGAGGAACCCCTAAGATCATCCTGTTCTCCATCTCAGGCTCTTCTTCATCAAACTATTTGCTGCAGTGACAGAGGGAGTCATTACTGGGGCGGCCAAAGCAGGAGGTGCGTGTCCGCTGGAAGATGCGTACTGGAAGATACGAGCCCACCGAGGGCAATGTGGAACAAGCAGTCTCTCTCGTCATACCAAGGAACTGTTTGGGAGAACAGGTAGGGACTGCTACATTATGTTTCCTGGCACTACTGAATTTACTACCATACATGTAGCCAATGGGAATCTTCTTTGTTACCCCTGTAGAAATGTGGCCGTTGTTGTTGGATTCGATTCTAAGCACCAGGTGCCTGGCTTACTCAGGATTTGTCCTGCTATCTTACTTCAGAAACATCAAAATGTATTTAGCTGACTCAAAACTAATAGCGGCTTTGCCTTCCCCATGCCTAGTACAGCCAATGGCTTACGTTGCTAGTATCTAATAGGGTGTAATACACGGCATCCCTCCTTGCTCAACTGTGCAGCATAGAAATACAACATAACAGACATTTCTATGAGAACTTGTGAAGTATTTCAGGTGTTACTTTCCTAAGTATCTACTGATTGTCAGTATCAAATAATTGGCCAGAATCATTCTTGGTGTAACTCTCTTAAAATCCATGCAGCTCCTGTTAGGGAATATTTTTATTCATATTCATTTCACATTCCTACAATGTTTTATTTTCATTAATTATGATTTTAAGACTCACAGTTTTAGCATACTTGAAGCTGAGTTCACTGGTGGGCACTGCTGTTACAAAATCATGCAAAAAAATTACAGGACCAAGTGTCAGATGAAGAATTTAAAACAGATAGGGTTCAACCCATTTTTGAGGATGACATAATCACACCAAAAATTAATGTGATCCATTTTATGTACTGATCTCATTCAACAGCTAGCAACTTTGTAAGTGTGCTTTCAGAGTTAGATTCTCCAGTTTTCCAGGATTTCTTCCAATACACTCAGTTTCTCCAGTTCACAAGCCTACAACAGAAGACGGGTTCATTTCATACCTATGTGCGGCCAGCAAAGCAATCTGACACACTTAAACAGTTTATTGACCTTGGCCGTTAACAACGGCATCACAAAACCAGTGATGCAAATTGCGTTTTGTGGAGTTCCTTTCACGTTTTTGGAGCAATATGCCTAAGAGAAAGGGGAAAGAGCTAGCAGAAAGGTATGTTACTGCAACGACTGCAATTGTGTTAGACCAACACAATCAACGGTTTTATGGGGTTTAACTAGCTTCACTCATTTTGTAATTAAAAATTTCATCAACACAGCAGAGAGAATGTGGCATTTGTAGCCTCCTAAGGCTTTGGGTTGTTTTCATTGCAGTGTTGATGCAGTCCAGACAAATAGGGGGCTAACACTACCTCAAGGCACAAGCTTCCGTAACAAATTTTACAGTCGGTGGTTTTCTCCTCTCAGAGGTCAGCTGCGTACCCTATATATTGGCAGGACACAGATAATGGTAAGATACAGAGTGGGTTTTTTACAAAACTTGGTTATCTTTCATAATACTGAAATGTATAACAAGTAGCCTGGTGTGCTTTCAAGAAATTATTCATCAGAGACTTTCCTTATTCAGAAAGAAATGTCCCTAAGTTATGTACAGTCATAACAAAGAACTTTTCTCATGCTAACATCTTGATGAACACTGAGTTCATCCACGTTTTGCTTGTATATATCTACACATGGATGTACATAATAGACTTTGGAGAAACTTCCTACCATTTCTTTTTCTTACACATATCGGTAGTGTTGTGTAATGAATTATCTGAAGTGTACGAGTAGATCAGCCACACGCAACATATTCATCTACCTCATAGCTGGGTTAATCTACCTCTGCAGCATTCAGGGCAGTTTCAAATAGATGACATTTTAAAAAACTTGTGGTTACAGCAGTGTTTCTTTTCTCCACGAGTTCTTTTCACTCTCCACCGAATGTACTTTAAAATGCAGATTAAAATTTAACCCTCAACCAGAGACACTTTTGAGGCATGGATGGGGTTCTGCACTCAGAGTGAAACCCAGAACTGGAGCATACATTTTTCTTCCAGACTTACACCCAACCAGATGAGAGTGTAAGCATGAGTTACATACTGCGATCTAGAAAACAAGTTAGGAAGATGTGATTTAAAAGAAGCTTGAGTATTTGTATTGCTTGACTGTAATTTTTTTTTTTTTCATAACATGCTGGTCTGTGACTTTCATAATTTTTTTTCTGTTATCCCTTTGCGTGAGTGCAAAATGATGGATTTGTATGTGCTGTGAGGGAATGCTTTTACTGATCTGCCACATCTATATAAAACATGTACGCTTTTCTCAGGAGCGGCCTGAAATAAGAAAGGAACTTTCTTTAATATCCCTGAAGGCGCTGTGCTGAAGGGATATTTTTACTGTTAACACCATGACTAAATAAACAAATAAAATACGAAAAGATAATAGCTGAATTGAAAACATTTGCATATTAGCATGATTTCTATTAAGTGCACTGATGCTAGTGACAGAGATTTGGAAACATTTGAAACTTAGTCTTGCATTCAGTCTGCTATCTTTCCTTAAAAATTTCCTTGCTTTCTCCTTCCTCCCACATCTAGTCGATGACCATGGGAATTCTCAGTTTTACACAGACAAAGAGTCCTTATTGTCTACACTAACACAGCAAATTTTCTGTCTGCCTCTTGGAGTCTAAAATGACCCCTGAATTTTTCTAACCAGATTTAGCTCATGAGGTTGAGAATGTGTACAGGAATAATGCATAATAATACAACTGACCCCCAGAATGTTAGGAGACACTGAGCATGCTTAGACATTGGCCTGATCTTCATTAACATTATTCATTAGGCTGTGCTAGGGAGGACTAAACTTCAGTTTCAAAGTGGGAGAAAATATGTTTAAGAGGCTACAGTAGAATTTGGGCATAATTTCTGCCTCAACTTAAACCCGTCCTTCTGGACATCCACTTTCATCTGCTCCATAACTTCATCCATAGTGTGTCTCCTATTCTCCAGAAACCCAAGTTGTGCCTCTGAGAGGACAGATGTTTCCCCCTGTGAAGGCTGCGTCAGGGATGCATGCGTTTGCTCCGAGGAGACCAAGGCTTACACATCTGGAGAAGGATTTCAAGATCCACCCCCGTGCACTGGAACAAGGTCAGTTATACCTCCCCCATTCTTGAGAACAGCCTTGCTTGGTCCTGGCCATAGACACATCACATGCAACTCGATGTAATGCTGTGCTCTCTCTCCTGTTGGAAGGTCTCCAAAATGCTCAATTTGGACCTTTTTCATGGCAAGGTGGGCCCTTCACACCTTGTCCTATTTCCAGGGACACAGAGAAAAATATCTTGCCTCTCCTTGCAGCCTGACAGGATAATTACTTTCCTCTTTCTTGGTCTTTGCATCTCAAGGGTGTCCTGAGCAGCCTCAGTTTCTTTGGCCTTTCCTCAGAGGTCACATTTTTGATCCATTCTTGCTGGTCTCTACTCTGCACTCTCTCTATTGTTTGTGCATTTTAGCCAGTGACTATTAAATATAAAATGTGGCTATGAAAAAGTTGCTTTTGGTGCCTGCGGATGCTCCAAGTTATGGAGCCAGGATTTCTCCACAGCTGCCTGGGCCCTTCTGTCCACTGTGGAATGCCTGTGGCAAGAACTCTGTACAGAAACTGGGCTTGCAGCAGCTAATGTGGGGAAAGGGAACATATGGGAATGTCCTCTGACAGTTAAAAAGACAGACAGCGAAGGATGCTTTACAGGGAGAATACTTAAGGTAACGTGCTGAGAAAAAATAAACATATGTAATTCTCCTGGCAGCAAATCAACCTTGCAAAAATCTATTCCCCTCCACTCAGGGAAGGCCTCAGGCAAGGTCAGCGATACCCAGAAAGCAAAAAAACGTGGAGTTTGGGAAAGTGATCGCGCTGCAACCAGCGGCTGTTTTTGTGGAGGTGCTCGCAGGCTCCAGCAGCGTCTGTGAGATTCCCCCGTGCTCGGGCCGCAGGAAATTGGGAGTTGGGGCACATGCAGCCCTATGGGGCTGCTGGCTGAGAAGTGCCTGGGGTGGGTGCCTGCACCCAGCTGTGCTGCCACGGGGGGCCCCAGTGGGTGCAAGGCGAGACCCCTGCTCTTCCAGCCCCATGGAAGCGGAGGGGGGAGGAGGAAGCCCATGCTCTTTTCCCTCCCTCCATCCCTCCGAGGGGATGCCGCCACGCCCCACGAGAGACGAGAGAATTGTTGGGCGAGAATTCCTGGCCACCGTATCCGTGGAGGCAATGCTGCGTGGTGCCCAGGGGTGGGTGGGAGAACCAAGCCGCAGCTGTCAGCGGGGGGGATGCCAGCAGGTGGTGCTCCAGCCCACGCTGCCTCCTCGCTCCTCCTTTGCGAGGGTTGGTGCCGAACCTAGTCAGCCCGCTTTGGGATGCACCTTGCTTCCTCTGCTTTCCGGTTTGGGGCATGGCATGGAGCTCCACGCCATTCAGAGGACAGACTCAGTTGGTGAGGACCGGCTGAATTTTGGGTACCAGCTGTCAGATTTGTGCCGTCAGTGGTTAATGACCGGTCTGTAGAACAGAAGCAGACCTGTGAGGGCTGTGACAAATGTGATGGATAGAACAACACTTCGAGGAAAACTTGATGTTCTTGTGGCAGTACTGAGGACAGACAAGGAATGAAATTCATTCTTAAAAAATACATACTCTGATTTATTTTCCTAACTCAAAGGTGACCTCAGGAAGCGCTGTGTATTTTTTTTTCCTTCCACCTTTTCACTGTAACAGCTGACAGAAGCTGAGATTAAAAATATTCCCCACAAGCAGGGGAGTTGTACAATAATGAAACATACACCATAAGTTAACAAAGTCATCTCACTTCCAGTGTTTTATGTCCAACATAACTTGATGCTAGCCTTGTGGCAAGAGTGCAGTAACTCTTTAGGCAGATCCACCTATGCATCAATCCACTGGTCTCCAGTGGCTGCTTTAAAGTCGAAGTACTCAGTTTTTAGAGGCTGTAAGTACAGGAGACAAAAAGAAATTGCAAGCTTAACCCCATTTCTCACTAAAAAATAAACAATCTTATTTTTTTTAAATCAGGATAAAATATATCAGTAATTGCTTACTCTTTTTTTTTTTAAAAAAAAAGCATTGAAAACTGAAGACACATCCAGTATGTCTGTGCAGTAATCCAGTATAGTTGACAAGGTTTTTTTAGCAGGCAAAGATAACAGACACAGCCCAGAAACAATTTCTACACCTCTTCTTTCTCTCTGCTGTTGCTTGTATTTTATTTTCCTCTATATCTTTTACTCTGTCTGGAGTGGGTTAATAGTGTTCACCTTGAACCAAAGAGTCAAATGAGGAAAAACTGTTTTTACCCAGACTATTTCCGCCCTTGGCTTTTGCAGTGCAGTGTCAGCTCCGTACTTTGCATCCCTTCTGTACCACACACAGAGAGAGGATTTAAGGAAGGTCTGATGCTGGTCCCACGGTAGCCCAAAGTGGAAGTGGAGCTGCACACCTTACAGTGTTCACTGACCCTGCGCCCCCTGTGTAGGGGTGGGATCAGATCAAGCTGCCAGATCTTGTTCTGCAGGCCACTGTAGGGCTAGGGCTTTCAAAGACAGGCTTTTACCTTGGCCTGCATCAAGGTGATATGCAGCAGTAAGTTTGGAGGCTTCCAGCAATGGAGTGATTCAAAGTTTCGCCCCTTTGCCATAGCATGTGAAATGGACGCTGTGGGCAGCAGGGAGGTTCTGTGGGCTCTGTCTTTCAGCAAGAGAGCATTAGCTTGCCATCCTCAGCCTCTCTCTTTCTTGTTGTTTAATCCATCCCTTGCACAGCCAGGGCTGGGTCTGAAATGAAAAGAGATTCCTATGTCATGCTGCCTTCTCTCTAGCTGTCTATCTCACTGCTCTTGATTATTTGTAAAGAGATCAGTGCAGGTGATACCTAGAAATTGCTTACACTCCTTAATCTCTAGTGTTTTATATGGTGCTGCCCTGCTGCTGTAGCTCTGCTAAGCTTTCTTAATATTTCCCCCCTTGCCTCTCACACACCTCATTTACAAATGCTATTATTCTCATACATACCGAATAGACTCTTAAGGAAGGAAATCAAATCTTGTGGGGGTATCTCTGTAGATGGAGATTCAGTAATTGAGTGTAATACAAAGAAGCATCACTGTATTCGACTTGAACTCGTATGACTTCTGTCAGTAAACTTTGATGCTCCACATAGAGATTGGACATCGCAGTCTGTGTACATGTGTGTTGGGCTGCATGAAACATCATGTACTATAGCCAAGTTTTTTTATTTGCTCTTCTGATAATTTTTACTATTATTCTTTAAATTAAATGGCATTTCTAAAAGTAATGTTGTTTCAAGACAAAAGCATCAAAAGGTTTCATCCTGAAATCGCAAAATGAAAGTGATCTGGATGGACATAATTCCATTCCTCCTGTCTTATCTTCTTTGGATCCAAATGACCCAGGAAATCAAGTCAGATTTGCTATTGGTTCTGTCACCTAACAAAATTTTGCTGTACTCAATTTCTCAGCTAGACCCACACAGCTTTGTGTTCAGTATCACTGCATTTTCCAAAACTGCTCCTGCAATTTTTATTGTTATTTATTATTTGCATTAGCATCCCTATGTAATAAACCCAGACTTTGCCTCTAAAAACTCACAATTTTCAACATCTCTGAGGGATTTTGATGCATGAAATAATTCGGTTCCACTGGTCTGTTTGAATTAACTAGTTAGTTAATTCTTTGAGTGATGTGCATAAAATGTTGGATACAGAGACAGCAGGGGCATGACTCCTGACGAAGCACCCCATAATATTTAGCAGATTCAGATTTCCTCATTTTCATTCTAACTCCAGTCTAGAGTAGTCACATGAAAGACCAAGTGAATGAGCTATAAGAAATTCACACCACGCAAGATTACTATAAGTAATAAATCTCCTGCAGTAAAGGAATTTGTATAGAAATAATAAAAGTATCGGATGCTAAGGAGAAGTAAAACCAGCTGTGTAATATAAAAGAAAATCTTTATCCTCATCTCACTGCTGAAAACCTATTCAAACAAAATCCATTACATAAATCATACACTTTGAAATTATTTACATAAAAACAGATGGAGAGTGTTCCTACTGCGATAATGATGTTTTAGCAAAGTATGTCTTCCACAGAATAACCATATTTCTGCAAACAACAGGGTTTATTCTGCTGTCACCAGGGGTTTAAATCTCCAATAGCTCCCCTGACTTCCCTGGGGCTCAGGTAGAAGGCAAGGCAGAGCCTGCTCTTGTTGCTGGAGCATCCTGTGAGTATTGCGGTTGCAGCCTGCAGAAATGTTAGGGTGTATGGAAGGTGGTTAGTGCATGCTCCCTGCTTTCTGGGGCCAGTGTGTCATGTGCCAGCAGTTCTCACAGCCTGTGGTATGGCCCAAAGGCGCATGTGCTCTGCTGAGCATTACCCAGCTTTGCTATTAATTAGCTTGATGTGCTTTTATGTGTTTTCCCATTTGTTAATTTATTTCCCTCGTACTGATAAGGTGTCAGCCTGAAGGCATTTCTGTGGACAGACAGGTGGGACCCTGTCCCTCTTGGATACTATTTTCTGTCCCAGAGGGCAGCACAGCTTTTCATCAGGGCTTTTGCCAGTGGGTGCGGGATGTGCCCTTGCCCCTCTCCCCACCTGCTGCTACGAAGCACTCAGCTCTGCTCCTACCAGCCTGGGGTCCACATCCCATGGTGGCTTGGGAAGCCACATCCTCACTCTTTAAAGCTCTTCAGCTCCTCCTGATTATCCTTCTTTTTAAAAATAAAAAATGAAATCACTGCGATTTCTGCCATGGTTCATGGCGCTTCTCCCACCAAACAGTCCTCTATAGCAGCTAATGCCACAGCTCCCATGCTGCTTCTTCGGCTGGTGTCAAGAACTGCTGCATGTTAGAAACATATTATTCCTGTCAAAATAACAGCCTTCATTTCTTCCACATGATGGAAATATATGCTGTCCCTTTAAAAATGTATCACGAAAATGAATGTTCATAAAATATGAGTCAAGTTTCCATATACCTTAATCAAATTCTAGAGGGTCTCTGGGGGACGGCACTTACACTGCAGCTGTGCAATGTGAAGTTTGTTCCAGTACTGATTGAAAATATTTTTGTGCTTCCTTCATTTTCGCCAGTGAAAACCCCAGGGCACTTTCTGCAGGCTGAAGGCGCCGTTATTCAGGGTGACAGTGATGGGTCACAGAGATGGTGCAGAGAACTAACTAGTGGATTGGAAACCAGCAGAGTCCCCGAGCCACTTGTCAGTCTTGAAACCTTTGGAATAAAATGTGTCTGTCTTTCTCATTCCCTGTTTTCATAAGAAAGAGAGAAGGTTTGCGAGAGCTATAGAGCTTGTCTGTAAAAGCAATAATGTGATTGGGTGTCATGGTTTTAACATGCTCTCTTTTAAATGAACAGTAGGGTTTCTGGACTTGCTCGATGTTTTTTTTCCCCTTCCTCCACAGCTTTCCTCAGCAGTAACCATTGCCTGTTCTATCGGGTTGGTGTAGGACAGCCATGGCATTACCCACGGTTTGCCCAGACTCCTTGATTTCTTCCCAGTCCAAACAACTCCACCCAAACCCAAATTTTCCATCAGGAAGCACATAACCTTCATGATATTTGCTCTTTCCCAGTGTTCCCAGGGATCTCATCTCTTTGATAGCCAGGAAGTTTCCTCCCTCTGGTGAAGCGGGACCCTCCAAGGTTCAGGGCAGCAGTAGCAGGGCATTTTCAATGGAGGGTTCCCCAGCCTGGAAGCTCTAACTAGCATTAGGTTTTAGTTACTGATTCAGGAAAGGTGCCCTCCTCTGACACATTAGGTGAAACAGTTGTACAAGTCCTGCAGCTCCAGATAGAATTAAAAAGCCTAAACCAAACCAAAGTTCAGCCAAAAATCCTGGCATTCAAAAGAAGCAAAAGCCATCTCAATCCTCGAACAACTCTGACCACAAGGCTCCGGACTTGATGTTGTTGTGCCATGTACATGGTACCCACCTGGGTGAGGTGGGGGTACCCAGTGCATGTTGAGGCTGACGACCGCCGCACACTGCCTGTTAGCCAAGTTCCCGGGTGCAGGGGCTGGTCTCAGCTCCAGAGCGACTCCTGCGACTGCAGAAGGATGAGTCCACGCGTACTGAATGTGGCCTGTGTACCTTCCCAGTCGTTTTCAGATGCAATTGCCAAAGCCTTGGCACCCAAACCACAGCAATCAATCACTCCCCAAATGACACTGGTGGTGGCTTTTTGAAGAATGAGAGAAAAGAGAGATCTGGCCGTGGAAGGTTCGTTATTCTTTCACCGTGTATTTTCCAGTGTTTTCTCCAATCCAGTTTTAAATGATTCAAGCAATTAAACTTCCCTCTATCATTTCCCTGGGGTGGATATGCCACAGACGAGTAGACCTCACCGTTAGGACATATTCCCTAATATTCTGTCTAAAATTTCCTTTATTGTTTCGCTGTCTCAGGAAAACATTCTGCCTCTGTGTCACTGTCAAACAAAAGGGAAAGTCAGCATTTTTTATATCCAGAACAGCCACCTCTCTAGTCCTGGAGCTGATGTTCATTTTTACTATTCAGAAGATTTGTCAAGCTGCCTCACCATTCCTCTCTAGGCATATTATTTTTATGAGCTACCAAACCCATCCATTTATTATTACTGGCAACAAGTAAGTTTCATCCATTCTTGAGGATTTAAGAAATGATCCAGCTTTAGACATCACCTGAGCAAAGGCACTTAATAAATGAGTGGAAACCACAGTTAGAATCCCCACTTTTCAGCCTGCCAGATATTTGCAAAATGAGGATTTTTATGAAAAATTAACTGCATGACAACGTCAAATGTTTACTATTACCTTTCAAGGTTGCTGATGATACCCCTTTTTCTTGGTCAAATTTCCAGCCACAGCTACTTTAAGTTTTGACCCAGAAAACCTCTGCCTGCAAGGCCATGTTTGCTCACTTCCTTCCTTTCTGGAGTATCCTTCCTAGACTTGTACGTTCAAAGCTGTGAAATGCAGAAACTATAGTCTCTGTATTAATTGACAAATACAGCTCATGTCCAGATTGAATACTGAATCAAAGGAAATAGCACGAGAGAACATTTCATGCATTATTTTTTTTTTTTTTTTTAATATGCATAAACCCAGCTCAACTTTGCCTTCATTTTTTTTTTTTTTTTTTTTTTTTAAGCAAAGAGCAGCAGTTGTCTTTTTAATAGTTTAATTTGATGTTCACTAAGGATGGTGAATCTCACCTTTTCAGAATGTCCTTTCGGTTGAAATGAGGAAGACAACAGGAATATTGATCTCTGTTTTTTTGCCAGAAAAGTGTACAGAGCCCCCTTGGGAGATATGTATTTGTTTACAGACCATGAACAAATCTTACTAAGATGCTGAAAGCATGTAAATCATATCTATTCTTCCCATAAATGTAATTCTATCTAGATGCAGAATAAAAATGGCTACTACAAAATGTTGCTGCACAGACATTTTCCACCTCTAACTCTTGAACACTGAGCATGAAGTCCATTTTTTCCATGTTTTGAAATGTCTGCTCTGAAAATACTCCAGGTGTCCTTTCACAAGGTACTTTCTGGAAGGACATGAAGAAAAAGAAGAGAAGGAACAAAGGTGTATGAAATTTGGGTTCCCCTTGAAGTTCTTCCCTTGGAGTACTGTTGGCAGCAAGGGATGCCAGGACTGGAGATGGTTTTAAGACTCAAAGCCAAAGATGTAAAGGGCTGCTGAAGGGAAGGAAGGGGCTGGACCTCTTATAGGCTTTGCTGAAGGGTATAACATGGTTTGCATAGTGTGTTCATCAGTGTGTGAGAGCCCCCAAAGGCTTTTTAATTTCCTGTGCACCTACAGCACAAAGTTTCATAGCAATTTGCAACTGGCCATGGCAGCTTTGGCCCAAATCCTGCAGTTCTCACGAAGAAAAAATTCCACTTGCTCAGAAGGCATCTTCCTTAATGCCATTTACTGCTCCGGGTCAGACCCGGAGGAGAGCTGGACCTTCCCACTCGGCAAGGGAAGGGAAAACCTGCTCTGATGCAGGGGGAAGGGTCAGTTGGCTTGCCACCTCAGCACCCCGTGTGGCACAGCTGGTTTTTAAAAACTATCTACCATTGTCTGGAGACAGTATTTTACAATTTTCTTTGTATATCACCAGAACTTTCAGTGTTGGGTTTGTTTTAATTTCCTCCTCTGTCAGTCTGATCGGTGTCACTAAGTTTTGATGTTTTAGTTGGAATTTTTTGAGATATTTTTACCTTTGTGGACCTTGGACCTAGAATAAGAGATGTGTGTTAAACAAAGTTGCAATTGAAGTGATTATTAGAGCCAGCATGTTGGGATTGAAGGAGGGTTGTTTGTTTTTAATGTTAGGTGGTCTCCCGGGAATTGTGAGTAGAGCTGGTACAAGGTTTGTGTATGCTTCTACTCATCAAGATCGTGTTTCTGGGAGTTGCGGGAAACAGCTGGGACTTCTGGAGGATGGTGAAGTTGGGTTTCTCTCTGCCAGGTGCGTATCCCTGGGACCCCCACTTGAGGAGGCAGCTGTAGTGCTCTGTTAGATATTACCAGGCATCTGTAAGCAAGTTGCTATCACTGCTATATGTTTGAATGGGGTAGTGATTGCTTGTAGGCTTCCTGATTGCTATTGTGGATGGCAAAAAAAAAAAAAAAAAAAAAGTCTTGGTATGCTTATAAGCTGCCTGTCAGATTTACGTATGTGCCTGCAGACTTAATGGGCTGAGCTGATCTCTCCCAGAAAGGCTGGAATTAATGAAAGGGCATCACTAAGTTCTGTGGAGGTAAGCTCATGTCAAACTAATGTAAATACATGTAAAATCAGATTTCAAGTAACTTTTTTAGACAGTAGAAATGTTTCAAAATCACCCTGATTCTGTACACCCTATTCAGGTAGAACTCTGGGATCAGGCTCTCGTTACTCATAATATCATCGCCGACAATTCTGTAAGTCTGAGACACAAAGAACATGGTCTGGCTTTATATGATGTAGCCAAAATAATGGATATGAAAAGAATAATTTGTTATTTTTGATCCCACCCAGCAGTAAGTTCATTTAACTGATATAGACAATTGATGACTTGAGCATCTGCTGTCAACAGACATCTCAGCCTCAGCATTAAAACAAAAAAACCTTTGCTGATACTTCAGATGGGTTTCATTTCACATTGCAAAGCTGCCAGGGCCAAAGGGGAGAGGGGAGTGGCTGTAGGGCTTAGCATTTTTACACGCTTGGAGCAACATTTGAGGAAAGCAGGAGTGAGGGGCATAAGCTGGGGACTGGGCTACAGCTGTCTTCTGGAGTTCACAAAGTGTGTGTGTGTGCACCTCATCTGTGAGCTATTAAGCTCTCATTGCTTTTGCCATCTAATATCCTTGTTCAGGAATGTACATACTTCAAAATAAATTAGACAGGGATATGGTATCTTGTATCTGTCTTAACTCATCTGTCTCTGCAGAAGAAAATTCCCCACTCCTGGGGTCCAGATATTCCTGGTTACCCAGAAGCAGTGACAACGATATTTGAAGCCGCTATCAACCTCATTCAGAGGGATATGACAAGCAGCGAGCAGTCACGTGCAGGTCAGAGTGTGGCTCATGAAGGGGTGTATGACAGTCATGCAATGACTCAGGCGGACCCTGTTGTAGGGTTTTCGAGACCTAAACCGATCTGGCCTGTTTGCTTGGCTGATCTGGCCAACTTGCCACTGACTTTCGGATATTTATTTATTTATTTATTTATTCTGGTTGTGGAAATAATAAATTAGACAAAGAAAAAAGACAAGGCAGCAAAGACTGCATTTCTGAGAGCAGCAAGGATAGGGCAGACACCCAGACAGAGCACTCTGGAGCTGCCCCAAAGAAGGGCTGTGCACTGCCTGGAGGAAGCCAGTAAAGTCCTGCACCCACTGGCCAGGGGCACCTTGGGTGCTGTCATAACCCTCTGTCAATTAACACTGATGAAGGATTTCTCAGACATCTATTGGGCTGAAATTATGTTACTCAGACTAAACATATTAAATGAATTACAGCAAATTAGTCCACGTTCCCTGGTGACTTGAGCCCTATTAAAAGGCAGCTATGGTAGTTATTAGAGCGTTGCCTTTAGCTACTGCTTTGTGGATTCAGTGTTTCTTGCATGTAAAAAATCTGATCAGAGGTGGATTGCTCTGTGACAAACAGGTACTTATTACCGGATCAAAGGGATGGATGTCATGATCCATATGGACCAACAACTGTGTCTCCTGGGGCCCCTTTTCTGGAAGGGTACTGTAAGCATGAGCATCTGCTGGGGGCATTCCCGCAGGCGCAGTACCAACCCGGGTGGCTGAAGGAGGCTGTGATGCAGCGGGACTGACAGCTTCATTAATACAAGCGGGAACAAGACTTACTGGGCCCTGCCCAAGTAGTTTTCGTAAGTCAGTCCTCATCCCCTCGGAGGCTTCCTCCCTGTG
The DNA here is from genome assembly GCF_000690775.1 of Eurypyga helias. Taxonomy (NCBI): domain Eukaryota; kingdom Metazoa; phylum Chordata; class Aves; order Eurypygiformes; family Eurypygidae; genus Eurypyga; species Eurypyga helias. Next base: position 120,477 of record NW_010268799.1, read on the forward strand.
GGAGATGCAGCGATGAAGGATCAGCTTGGGGAAAAACACCATTTTGGGGCAGCTTTCATCATGGTTTTCTATTGCATATCCTTTGAGGGCTGCAAACATCTGCTGGGGACCAGAGCTGCACTGCTGAGCACGTGGAAACTTGAAGTTTCCACAGGCTAAACTGGACAAGCCGTCAGCAAAATGCAACGAGTTTTGAGTCCAGCTGTCATCTGCTTTTCTGAAAGACCATTTCTTGTAAAGGCAGGCTCACCCTGTGGTGCTGGAAAGCACAGGGGCACTTTGGCTGCTGGAGTCACTTTTGTCCCCAGGAGCTTCTCACCTTGAGCTCCTGACCTTGTAACAGCGAGGTCAGTTCTAAGCAACTGCTAACATTTAACCATTCAGGTGAAGTGGCAGCATGTCTCATACCACATATTAAGATTATTACCACAAAATGGGCTGGGTTTTTGATTCATTCATTTTTAAGATGATATCAGTAAATGTGTATTTTTCTCTTGTAATTTCAACTAAGGAAAAAACCATCCTAAAGTGACCATCTACAGAGACTTGCTGAAAAGAGACCTACAAAGGTAGGTTAATGGAACATTTCACTCCATCTCTTAACCCGAAAATAGAAGTCATGTGTTTTCACTTATAACTGTTTTATTGAAAATGTGTCATGTGAAACATTTTACAGTCAAGCAACATAACCGAGCATTTACCTTCTCATGACTTTGGGAACATCAGATGTTTATCATTTCAGTTTTCAATATATATAAATACAGTTGTTAGTGATATCAGTTTAGAGCATCACTGAACTGAGACAGACAGATTAAAATATTTCTGCTGAAGAGTGGTATAATTTAGTAATTACAAGTGGAAATGGGACTCGGGTCATACAAGAGCTCTGAAAGTTTGGAAAAGCTACATTTGGGCCCTGTGTGGGGCTCCTGCGGTAAGCAGGACCCGAAAGGCTTCAGTCTTGACAGTCAGGGTTCTGCTTCTTATCGAGGTTAATTAGAAAAGCCATGCAGCCCTGGCATGCTCACTAACCGCCCTCCAGGTGGGTGAACCTCAAATCTGCCTTAAGCTTCATCCCGATACCTTATCCCTTCACCGCTGCATCCTCATGTGCTCCCCACAACCCCCATGAGTTCAGGTTTCCTCCCTGAAGCTCCTTTTCCCAGTGCTGCTGAACCACTGGATCCCTGGGTTCATCATGACAAAGTGCCCTGCATCACTGAGCGGGGCTTGTGGAGAATGAATAGCTCCAGTGCTGCATTTCGGCTGAGGACTGTGCAGTCCTGTTCCTAGGCCAATGCTTAATTTGATTTGGGTGGATGTTTGTCCTCAAAACAGCTCATTTCTCCTCAAAATAAGATCCCTGTTCTCTCCTATGCAAAGGAGCTCTGCTTGGATGCCTGGGATGTGGAGCTGACACAGGAGCATTATTCAACAGACAACATTGGGCTGATCCCGAATTCCCAAAGGAGGCAAATGGTGAAACAGGACTGAGACAAGGTCAGATTCCAGTTTCATCTCGTGTTTGTATAAAGAGGAGATAGGATTTCTTTCCATCAGCTGAGATTCAGCTATGAGCTCATGGCTGGAATAATTCATAAAATGACAATGTTTTCCCAGCTCTTCACTTGAACTGATCTTTTGGTAGGTTTTTTCCCTCCTGTTTTGTTCCTCAGATCATTGTATTTCCTATTAAGCAAAGTCACAGTGTGACATAAGCACAATAAACCTTATACTTTAAAACCTGAAAAATCAGTGCTATTCCAGCTGATAGAGTATAAGCCATGGCATGTGCAAGTGAGATTTTTTTCACTCCATACTTTAAGAGGTTTTCTTTGTGAACAGTTAGGGAGCTTTAAGTTGGAAGACTGTCTTACAACAAAACAGTGAAATATATGCTACATATATATTCATATGCATTCACTTAGTATGTATTCAGCTATATAATGGTGATAGAAGGATGGACGTTTCCATTCCTATGCAAGAAAGGATGGGATGCAATGGGATCACATAGAGCACTCTAAGTCCACTGGGAGGAGGGCTGGGAAGGGCACCTGGAGGCCCTTTCCCCATCCCAGATGGGATCACCTATAACTAACGTGTTCATGGTTCATCTAATGTTTCTCTAAATTCTCTGGTGCTGAGGGCTGAAAAAATTTCTTGAGCAATTTATTGCATGATACACTACGCTTTCTGGTAAAATGCTTTTCTTAGTAAATAACCTTAGTCACTGGTGCTGACACTGCTGCTGAAGTGACAGCCCATTCTTCCATGTCTAGTCTGCAACGGACAGAGAAGAGTTTATCCCACTCCTTTTGGCAAGCAGGTTTTACAGGTAGTCATGTCTGCTCTACGTCTTCTCTGTTGGGACTTCATAACTCTCCGAGTGTACCCGTCCCATGGTGCAGTCTCCTTGCTCTTATCCTGACTGTCTCTGAAGTAGCCGTGAAGTGATCCACGGGATTCACCCATGTTGGACTGGAGGGAGGAACAACATCTCAAATTGTGATCACAAGCCATAGGTGGCTGCTCCCACATGCACAGAAGATCTCACGTGCCCAGGATGGATCCAGGAGCCAGGTTTCACATTTTCTTTGTCAGTATTTAGGGCTGCAGCCCCCAAAAACTCAAGCCAGGAAAGCTGTGCTGCAAAGCAAATCCGTGCTTGCCAAGGCTTAGCCTGTACCTTTGCTCTGGGAGGAGGGGAGATGCCCATTGCAGATGTGAGGCTGATGTACGCCATCTCCAAACACTACAGGCTGAGCCAAATCGCTCTTGGGATGCTGATACTTACAAAGAGGTTTGTAGGGTCCTGGCTTGGGTTGCAAATGCCCCATGCAACCACAGCCCAGAGCTACCCACGCCCTGGGCCGCCCAGGTCCCACCACACCAGCAGGGAGGAACAGCCACTTCTGACCACCCATGACTGCTGTTGTCTCCTGAACCATCTCTGCCAACCAGAACTTGCTGTTTCCAAAATGCAGTGGGAGGTGGGTCAATGCTGAAGTGGCAGGAGCATCAGTGCAGACTGGATTACTTTTCTTTTAAGTCCTGCTCTTGGTGGAGGAGGGGGAGTGCAGTGCCTCAGCCTCAGTTTTGGGGTCTAAGGTGGGATCTAAAAACTTTTAGGACCAAATGAGTCTTCATTTCCAGATAAATTTCCTGGCAATTGCAGCATGATCTTTGCAGGTAGTTTCCTTGGACTGAGCACCCAGACTCTGCCTCTGTCATGCTACAACTATTAAAAGAAAACTCATTGGGCTTTACTTTACTTTTCTTCTACCAGGCTGCCCACTTACTCATTTCACTAAAAAGTATTTTAAAAGAAGTCTTATTCTTTCTCCATATTTTGTAAATAAGGGGTCCTAGTTATCTGCTACTCTTAAGATTGGATCCACTTTCTAGTGTCATGTGGAAATCAGGTAAGAATCGGGGATGAGAAGTTAGAACAAAAAAAGCCTCTAAAGGGGTTTACTAATGAATGAAACTGGTAGATATTGTGGATCCACAGTGGGATAGTTCACTCCTGGAAAATCATGCTTCTATGGCAAGAGACAGGGCAAGGGTGCTGCCAGCTTGCTGTTCTGCAGGGCTCACGGGCCAGGGAGTGGTGTCAGCGGGATGTGGTGCAGTAGGTGCAGGCCCTGGGGCCACTTCCCCAGAGCGATTTGGTGCCCCAGCTGAAACCCCAGCTGTGGCGTGCTGCGGGCAGCTGCCTGCCTGCCAGCCTGGGGTGACGGTGCGTGAGTCACCGCGGCAGGGACGGTGTCTGGGGGGAGAAAGAACAAGAAAAAGCTTGCTGCTCTTAAATAGTTGGGGGATGAAAAAAGCCGCAGCTGACGGCTGCCGAAACCCGGTCTTTTAAATGCCGTGATGATCTTGAGTGCCTAGAATTTAAAACTAATTAAAATAAAACTGGATGGAATTAATATAAACAGCCTCAAACCAGGCAAAGGAAAAACAAAACTCCATGCAAGCTGATCTGATGAAGATTATAGAACGTAAGTGCCATTCAGTTTTCTGGAATACCACATTATTTTTTATTCTGATGTTAATAGGAAAATATTTTACAGACTCTCTCAATAGGTTATGTTGGACTTGATTCCAGTGTCTCCTTTTGCAATAATGCTAATGGCAAAAGAAATGCACATCAATGTTGTTTTAGCTGCAGTAGAAATGCCAGGGAACTCAGACGTACACTGTGCACTATCACCTCGTCAACTGGTAAATTACTAATTCGGAATTTTATGAAATTACTCAATCAATATTTGTGCAGATGGCTTCCAGGAAAAAAAGCACTTGTGTGTCTGTTTGACTCCAGCATGTAACAGATGGCTAGAGACAGGGCATTTCTTTTCAGCTGGGCTCATATTGACCTTTTAAGATAGCTTCCTTTAGATGCTTATTAGTTCTTGTAAACCAGCCATTAAATCTTGCCTTATGTATTACAGTTAAAATAAAATTCAGTAATATACAAGGTCTTTAAGAAATGTTATAGCCTGTTACTTACAAGGAAATTAAGTGCAAACTATCCTTTCAAATTTGTATTTAGTTTTAGCTTGTAGCATTTAGATGTTAGAAGTCAGTTACTTGTCTATACTGTTACTGCTGTTCTTTAACAAATTGTGGATCAGAGCAGTTCAGCCCTCATTTCTAACTGATTGATATGATTACTCTTCTCCTTGATACTCTAAAGACTAGTCAGGCTGTAGGCAGCCTAAGAGGTCTCAAGGTGGAGCAGCAAATGGGACACAACACTTAATTCTGCAGATTGCAACTTTAATTGCTCTCTCAGATGAGGGATGCGAGAGAGCCTTTCCCTCCTGGGATCACCAGCAGCCCCCATGTCTGCCCCAGCCGTAACGGCACACGAGCAAACTTCACCTCTCTACCTACGGCACTGCTGCTGCGCCCTCAGCTCCAGCATCCCCTGCCAAAGCTGTCCAGGTTTAAACCTCTTCTTATCCACATGGAAATGAAGAAAGGGTGGGAGACTTTTACACAAGCCTCCAAACCACCCTGATCACTACATACGGCTCAGTCATTTGTAGTTCCACTGCACAGACAGAAGTGAGGTAGGTGCTGGGATATAAAAAGCATGTTCTCTGTTTGACCCAAACCATTTCCATCAGCCTCAGGCTCTGTTGCCTCTAATGCACAGAAATGTATTTCTCTGTGTTTCTATTCCATCCGTTCCTGCTTCCCAGCCATGATTAGCCATGATTACTTACACGGGATTTGTAGTTAAGTGGCAAAGCCTAATTGCTGTTTCTGAGATGTGGTGACCACAAGGGAAAAAGGAGGACAACAGCTTTCAGAAGTTAACGGCAGTCAGTGAAGGTAAATACGATTTCCCAGCATACCCTCAAGCACTGAGTATCTGGCTTCAGAGACTTTTGGATGAGTCCTTGATCCGAATGCATCTTTGTTGGGGTTTGTACATTAGCTGCACACTTCACTGAGTTTTACTGTGCAAGAATAACATTACCAGATGTATATTCTACTTTCTGGTATCACCCTGAAAATGATTATGTAGTGACTTAAGCATTCACTTAAAAGTCTTAGCTTTGTGATAATGAGTTGCTTGTCAGAAAACCTTTATGACAGGACTCGGCACAATTCACCATCCATTGAAGAACTACCATTAAACCCCAAACAGCTGGCATTTTTCACTATCATTGCACCCACCGCAGTTGAGACGTTAATGAGCAATGAACAACCTCTCTGCAAGATCCATACTGTCACTTCTGTGTTTTGCTTTCCCGAGGGAGAGGTGCACCAAAGTGCTTTTGAAATATTATTACAACCTCACAGTAGGGGTGAAGAGCTGTTTAACTGCTCTTCTCAGAATGGTTTTGCCATCCATAGTTGTGCACCACAGCCCAGCATTAAGGATGCTCAGTCCTTTGGGGTGCTCCAAGGCTGGTCTGCTGGCACCCAGGACAGGTTCTGCACTCCAGAGGAAGTGGGGGGAAAAAAAAAAAAAAGAAAAAGGGAAAGAAAGCCCAGACCAAAGACTTTATTTTGTTTGTTTTGACAAAGGGATTGAGAAAGAGCAGCTCTCTTGAGCAGAATGTAGTTTCACAAGCATTTCTCATCAGCCACAGTGGAAAATGATAACAGTGGAATTCTCAAAATAAGATCAGTTTTGGTGATGTTTCACACCAGGAAAATTGTTGCAGAATCCTCTGATTATTTCGACATCACCCTGTTAAACAAACCAAATCCTCACAGAGGTTCATAAAGCAAGTTTCTCCACCAGAGTCCACACAGGGCACCTCCTTCCCATAAGAAAGAGGTTGACTACGTACAACAGAAAGGAAGACTCTCCAGCGATGCCCACTTCCAAACCTGCTCAGCTCTTGGTGGCTGTCTCCTCATTCTTCATTCCCCTTTATTTCCCCTCTCCCCATCTCTCTCTGTCTGGATAAGAAGCACAGGACATGATAAAAACTGGAGTGCTAAGGTTTTATAGTCACTACTCTGAAATGAAGAAGGATATCCACATGGGTATTTGAAGTTATCTTACAAAATTTTTACTCAGATACCTTATCAGTATGAGTAATGCTTTCAGCTAAACCCCCTAGGATTACTTTGGCTGTGATGACCTACACATACATTTGCAAGGATGCATTTCTCTAAAAATCAGTTTCTTCTCTCCCTGACTGCCTCTGTGGAAATGTTATTGCTCTCTACTGAGCAGAATTCTCCCAATCTCCTTCTGACCCAGGCAGAAGGCAAGATTCATTAAGCAAATGGGCCTGGCTTTAATGGATTTGATGAAGAGGAACCTTCTATTACAGATATGGCAATAACAGCACAATACATAGTGTAAGCACATCGCCATTTTCAGTGGCCTAGAGAAACTGGGTTCTGATTTTTTTTTTATTTATTGTTTTTTTAAAATTTAGTTTTTAAGAGCACATTTATGTCACTAGTCTCTTCTCTTTAATAGCCTGTCGTAGAAAGAGTCTCTGTAGACAAAAAAGCCCAAAGCATTTAATATAATGGGAGCTTACAAACTACATGAACTGCAGATTTATTTTCAAATACCCACTGAAAAAATACCCCTTTTATAGTACCCTTACATAGCTTCACATAAATATTTATATATGGCCTATATTTTAAAAAACCTTATCCTTCTGCTCCAGAATCTTTCAAAGCCAGCTGAAACAAATACCTCTGGAGAGGTGACCTGTCCCAGCTGAAGTGCAGCCATGTCCCTGCTCCATCACTTAGGGAACAACAGGGCTTTGTGGGATGGTCCCCAGGAGAACCAGCCCTGCCCCAGAGGGGCTGCCTGCTATAAAGCCTCCCAGATTTCTGCTTCCCATGAGCAGTGGAATTTGCAACTGGACCTTTTTCCATGCAAGACAATTATTTTCCCTCTGAGGCTACTTTGGCAGTGTGCACAGGGAACATGCAGAGCCAGTGCTCAGCTGCCTCACTCCTTCCCTTCTTTTGGGTCTCATAGGCTAGTGAGAAGGCAATTGCTGAATTTCAGCCTGCTTCATCAGTGGGCCACGGAAATGGAGGAGCAAGCCCCCACACCGCTTCCTCGCTGGCAACCTGCCCTGGCCTGGGGCAGGCAGAAGCTGCTCTAAGGATCTCTTAATGAGTGTCATTGCCAATTTATGGCCACTCCCTCATATCCTTCTCTTTAATCAACCCTTAGAAAAGGCAGCTGTGAGGTGATTGTTCCGTAGAACATTATTAAAGTCTAGTGGAAGTATTCATTTTGTACCAACAAGCTGGATATTTCATATAACTCTTATATTTTCATCATATAGCATGTTATTAAATCAGTTTTAAAAACTGATTGTGGATTCCATTTTACCAGTTGTATAACACAGATACTTGCCTGTCCAAGCAAAGCAGCCCAATGCATCAGTCTATTGAGGAGACATTTATGTGGGCTGGGTGCCCTGGGCTGAAATCTGCATTCACACATCAGTTTCCTCCAAGTCTGGGGAATTTCTCAGTCTTGCTTTTTAGGGAAGATTTTATGGCTGTTTGTGCTACAAGAGAAGACTTAAGGGGCTGCTCAGGGCTGAGGGAGGAGAAAGGCAAAAAAATGGAAGTGACTACTTCCAGCTGACCATGCCCTCATCCTGGGGGGAGCTGGAGGAGGAAAGGCCGTTTGTCCAAGCAGCGCTGCTCCAGGCTGTGGGCTCTGTACTGAGGTGGCTGTGGATGTTAGCCCCAGCAAGCAGCGTGGCTAAACCTGGCTCCTTTACCTCCAACCACATCCCCCATGTTTTAAGGGCAGGCAGTCTGAATCCTTTTCCAGCTAAACAACAAAGATTTATGTGTTCACACCAACAGCATCCCCACTGTTGGGTGACTGCTGCGGTTTGCCATCCCGCTCATCCCAGGGGCTCCTTCCCAGCAGGCAGGAGCTCACCGCCCTCGCTGGGGGAGAGCCAGAGACAGCATCACGCTCTGCGTGCTGCAACCCCTTAAGTCATCAGGACTGTGATTCTCAAAATCCTCACGCCAGCAAGAACAAGTGTGTATCTTATTGCCTTAATGAGCAAAGGCGGCCCTTTGGGTTCAGAAACTCACAGGTGGCTCCACAAGAACAAGACTTTGCATCTTAGCATCAAGTCCTCTGCAGCTGGGACTCCGTAAACTCCTTCCCCTGAGCAAGGATTAATAGTGATTCATGCCTGTCTGTATCCTGTTAATGTGTGTGAATAGGTTTTACTGAAGCTTTAAGAGAGCATGTGCCAAAGTACACACAACAATTTGCTGATAGTCACTTTGTAAAAGTTTATAATGAGATAAATGATACCCCCCACAAACGTTTAATTAATATGCATAAAACTCTTTAATCTGAGAAGTGATGAGGTACTTTGAATGTGTGAAAAATGCATGACAAAAAAGGAAAGGTTCCTTTCGGCACCAGGAAAATATTTGCATGCCCTGAAACCCCAGGCTTAGCCCCTGTTTCTAGGCAGATGCATTTTTCCAAGGCTAAGCAGACAGCAGAATATGCTGCTGCGCTGCCCTCTGCTAAACGGGCTGTTATTCATCCTGCTAGAAAGGTTGTGTTGTGCACTTTTCAGAAGGGCACCCAAAGCATCCACATGGATCTCTCACTCTATTAAATTCAAAATGACACACTAACCCCAGGAAATCACTACAGATTCCCCCATCCTTTTCCCAGAAGTCTGGGAGTGGGGAGCAGGGGGAAATATGCCAGCTTACTCTGTCTTTGCAAACCAGTGCCATAATGACGAGCTACTGTCAGGGTCCCAGAGCCCAGCTACCCTAACTTGGAAAACAGGTCCTGAGGAAAGCTCGCTTGTTCCTCTTTAAGCACCACGTAGTGCTGCATATTGCCTAGAGCCTCTTGAACATGAAACTTTCTGTCCCATAAGAAATTTCAATGCCACATTGGGTTTTATCTGCAACTGGAACAAGATTTCCAAATGTTCATTTCCCAAACAGGGGAAAAGTTTCAGGGAAATATCATTTGAAAAAGTCAGAATCACCTATGACCCTGCCACAGACTGGTCCATAAAAGCAAGGGGCTCTGATATGGCTTTAAGTGTTGTCTTAGATACAGGAATGAACAGAAGTCTGGTGGCATGAGACCAAGGCGTGTATCCTCACATATTTTCGGTCACAGGCAGTTTAACCACCACGGCGTTTGAGCTTCGGCACGCACAGCCACTGCCTCCCCTGCGTGGCCAGGACGTCAGGATTCACGGTTACCAGGTGGATTTGGCAGCTGGCGGCATTTACAGCAACACAGCGTTTTGGGGTGAGTGCCGAAGGGTGCGAGGTCTGAGGTTCATCTGGTATGCTCCTGCATTTTTCTCTTTTTAGCCACAAAGTAAGTGATGACTTTAATGTTTGTCTTTATAAAGTGAGTAGGAGTTATACTGGCTATACTGTTACTTGGCAGTCTTAATGGCACTACGCTCTCCATTAATAAGGAATAGCTATCCTGCAATTCAGCTGTAGAATGAAATGGGAAATTTCGGTAGCAGTAACCAAAGAAAACGTTGGCAGTGGGTGCTGTCTTTGGGCTATTTTTGCCTAACCAGACCAATGTGAATAAATTTTTTAAATGGTTCAAGCATATAAATATTCTAAGTGATGGCAATATATTTTATTAAAACCAGCGCATTACTTGGTAGGGCAGAAGGAAATAATGGCTCAAGGGTCTGGGAATGGGAGATGGAACCGTTTACGTCTAAGTCACTCTTTCACATCCAGCCAAGGTCAGCAGTAAACAAGAATCATATCGTTACCAGCTGGTGACCCACAGAATGAGAAATAAATTGATAGTGTGAGTCCGGTTTCCATTAACGGAGGCAAATATCACAAAACCAGAACCAGAAGTGGAACTAATTGACACTGCTGCTGGCTCTACCTGGGAAGTTAAGGACAGAGCCATGGTGGAAACCTGACCACCATTTCAGCATGGCGGGTGGTCCTGCTGGAGCTGAGGTGGAGCCCATTGGGCGATGCGCACTGCCCTTCTTGCTGTCGCAATAGCATGGTGCTGCACCTTCCTCCTCTGGGGCAACGCACCCAGCGTCCTGCATGAGGCCCAGAGGTGCTAAACCCAGATGCCTCCTCCCAGCATGGCAAAGAGGGTCCCTCTCACCCCCCTGGCAACCACACGCTCCCAGGAAAAACGCCTATGAGCGGTAGATTTTCATTGGCATTTGCATCAGTAATGGCCTCTTCCTCCACCTTCCTGTAATTACACATCCCCTTTAAAGTTTTAGAGTATAATATGTAAGCTTGGACTGAGGTGGCATCTGATGTTTATTATTATTTTTATTGCTGGATTTTCTGGTGTAATTAATTTATCTAGCCATAATATTTTAAAAACACAATCAAATGTCATTTTAATGTGAGGCCAAAAAATACAGACTCATAATATATGAACACTTAAAAAATGGTGACTCTTTTTTTAAAATACCACAAAGAGAACGTCAACTTAGTATAATTACATTAAAGAACAATCCCCTGAGAGAGAGAGAGGGAAAAAAAAAGACAGTAAAGACCTGCCAAAAATAAAAAGACTGCATGGGTCAGTGGTGGCTTGATTACAATGTACACATTACAATATGCATGTGTATATATAAGCACATACATGCTTGTACTTAATCATATATAAACTAGCATGCTTTAACACTTAGCTTCAAATTTATACTTTACAAAATGGTTCTTTCATAGGTATTAAGAAAGCATGAAATCCAGAACTACAAAAGAAAGTGTGCTGGTTTGTTTTTACTTTTCTCATATGACAGGCCAAATATTGCCTTTCTTGACATTAATATCTGGAAATTTGTTACACAAGTAAGGTAGGGGGAAAAAATTAATAAATGGGACTCATTAAAGGTATTGCCAGAAAAAACCTACTAGATTTGGCCAGGCCACTGATTTAATCAACATTTTTTCTTATTGAAAGCAAATGTTCAAGTACATTGGAGTTGAACTGGCTAACTGGGGAGTTTCAAAAAGAGGAAAATGAGTCTGTATAAATCTGCATATACCAAACCTTAAATGGAAGATAGCTCTGTCTTCATATTCTGGGAAAAGTAGAAATAAGGACAAAAGGCAGAATAAATCTCAGAAGCCTGTGAAACAATGCTGTCTGAGGGAGGAAGCAGCAGTTCTCCTTGTCTGGGCTTGCTAGGGTAGTAGCTGGGGGCTAGTAACACTGTGAAGGGTGAAATCACTGTAAGACACTTTTCTCTCTCTCTGACATATTTGGGTTTATAGAAGATTCTGAACATCGAGAAGCAAATGCTCCCCAAACAGGGGAAGGCAAAGAGCTGCCCAACTTGCCCAGTGTCTAACTGGTGGCCAGCTCAGCTGCCTGCACCTCCACACCCCATCATCCACCCTGGCGAGTCCAAGGGCACTTGAATTGTCTTGCTGGGAAAGGTGGCAGAAGCCCAGCTTTGGTGGATGTATTTGGGGGCAAAGGGAGAAGCAATCAAGGCAGTAGGAGTGGTTTACCCCCCCAGCCTCAGCCTTCGACTGAGCATGTGCTCCTCTGAGAGCTGGCACCTGGTAGGGAAGTCTTGGTGGCTCCAGCTCCCTGAAAAACCACCTGCAGCATGCATGCACCTTTAGGCACCTCAATCAGACCCTATAACTCTTGGGAGATGAGACGTGCCATCCCGTATGTCAGCTGGGTGCAAATACTCCCATCGTCTGTGCCTGTAGGGAGGAACCTTTCCTGGCTTTCTTCACTAGGGGCCAGGAGAAATGGCCAGTCTATACCACCTTCTCTTTGCACATCAGCACAGGAAAGAACAGCAGCATGTGAGACAAGACAAGCACTTTTGTCTCATTTAATTTCCTTGCCTGATATTCAGCAGGGAAACTCTCTGTGCCATGCGTCACATGGGACAACAACGAACGGGTTGAAGCAGACCACTGAGCCGGCGGGAGCTGTGTGAGACACCACATCTAGAAGCAACCCTGTGCAAGGCGGCTGTGCAAAGGTAAATGCTTTCCTTACCCCTCTGTGCATGCAATCTGTACCTTGAGTCAACCAGGCCACCTTGCTTTAGACAAAGATTTCGTTTTACGTACAGGAGTCTTAAAAATAGCCTTCACCCCCTGCACCCCTTTCCATAACTGCTCTTCCACTCAGCCACAAGCTGAAGCTAATTTTCACACAACATCTGCTGTAATCAAAACCATCTGTGTGATAATAAGTTAGGGGCAGAGAATTTATGGCCCATGTTCTTCTCATCTGACACTGGGAAGCTTTTGTGTGCATTGTCTGTATGTCTGCATTCGCTATGTGACTTCAGGTCCAGACACCCACACTGTTTCTTTTTCAAAATCACTTCTCTTTTTTTTTTTTTTTTTTTTTTACAAAAGAAGTCAGCAAGAAATGCTCATTACCATGATGCTTAGGAAGGAGTAAGTGATCCCAAGCAGACTCTAGCAGAGATACAGGCTACTGTGCACAATTAGTTGTTAGGCACTGAAGAGGCCTGTTGTGGGTTTTGATCATCCAACGTGCTTTAGAAAGGTTCCTCAGCTTGGACCAGCTTTCCCTCATTATAAGTAATTAGGAAAGAAAAATAAACAAAAGCAGGACTCCTCTGGCTGCAGGGGAGTGCTGTGCTCAACATAAACCCCCCAGCTGTACAGCGCCGGAGGGAGTTGCTAACAGCACTGACAGTTCAGGGAAGTGATTTATGAAGCTTTTCTTTTGTGAAAAGTTGGCATCTAGACAAACTATACCCCTGCTGCTGCCTGTGTACACCTCTGGCAAATATAGAACTTGAGACTATTCTATAAACAGACCACTATGCCCGGTGACCCCTCCTAAAAAGCATGATTAGAAACCAGAACAGCTTGATCCACATTCATCTAATATTTATATCAAGGATTATGATACAGCAGCAGAAGAACAAGACACACATCAAAAGACCTGGTATAAGACAGGTAACCATTTGTTCACTTAGATATAAACTTGAAATTCTCCC
>NW_010268799.1:133976-196875 GCF_000690775.1 Eurypyga helias
AATCCACTTCATTGCACCAGACACATTTTTCTTAAAGGATGTCACTAACGAACAGTTTCTCTGCTGGTCTGGTGGCAAATCTCTGCCCATATAACTTCCTATCAACTTTACAACAGCAGTATGCACAGACTTGCAGGTTAGTACTGTGACAAGCACAGACTCATATGTCTCTCACACAGATTTAATGACCTTGTCCAATTGTTCATAGATACCACGTGCAAACAGTGTCATTAGGTTAATGGGTATTATTAGGTATTAGTGCTTGCTCAGACACCACCCCATGGAGCAGCCCTTGGGAGACAGACCATTACACCATATTTGTGACACTTTAAAGAGTTAGTAAACTACTTTTAAGTAATCACTTGCTGGGAAGCTTAAAATAAATTGAAAAAAAATACCCCTCTGACCCTGTATTTCTGTATTTCACAGGAATTATGCAGTTCTGCTTTTGTGGTCAGAGATAACATAGCACTAAGGAGCTCAGCATTATAAGAAGTCCATTTCCATGCAAGAACAACTGCAGGGGCAGATGAGGATGAGTGCCACATACACTACTCAGCACTTGCAAAGCTGCTCATAATTTGGATGGAAAACAGTAACAGGGGTTTAAGGCAGCTTAAGAATGGGCTAATGTGTTTAACATATAGATAACTGAGTCAAAGCTTTTCAGATCCTGCTCTAAGTGTACAGTATACTTAATACAGTGCAAGAGATGTGACCTCTGCAACCTCCAAGGAGGAGTTTCTCTGCTCAGTTGGTTTCGTTAGGGTAAATGGACTGCACCACTACAATCAGCACTGAATCCACACACGTTTCCAGACATGAGTTAAATTCCCTGTGGTGTCTGGATTCTGCTGAGGGGATGGAAAATGATGAGAGTATGAGATGGAGAGGGGATGGAGAGGATGAGAGTAAGTGTGGACACACTCACACTTGCTTACTTGGTGGCTGGGCTGACACTACACTACTGAGGAGCACCTCTACTGACCACACTAGCGTGAGGTCCCCAGGAATCTCATGGCAGCTGCACCAAGCACAGTGGGGTCCCCCTCGCCCTTGTGCTGCCATGCCCCAGCCCAGTCAGGAGGCAACGCCAGCAGCCATGCTTCCCAGCCTGGACTGCACAGCACAGCCAAGGCTGGACTCTTGATAGACCAGGCACTGGATGTGACTTCCGTGACACATCGTAGTTTGGATTATCATCCGTCTGCATCTCTTCGCCAGTGCAACCCAGAACTGAACTATTGTATTTGTTACGGGGAGAAAAACGAAGGCGTAACACTACAAAACCTCTCACAAATGAAGTTGTAGTGACTCCCAGAGAGCTGTTTCACATCACTTCTAATTCATGAGTCTCTAGTTATTACTGGATGCTCCAGCTATCAAGGGGCTGGGCAAAACTGGATGAGAGTAAGGCAATACCTGACCTCCAGAACTGGTAATAACAGCTCCTCCAAAAATGTACTGAAGGATATCTGTACAAGGGCAATGGTTACTGTCTTAAAAATAACACAATATAATGATCCTGAGGATGCACTAATATCCAGTCCCTCCAACCTTTATAGCAAATGAAATAACCCAGTCTTCAAATTATGGAAAGAATGTTTCCTCATAGCACAAGAGAGGACCATAAAGAAACACCTCCTCTGAGGACCTATTTCAGGAGGGCATAGTAAAATTTTTCCTGCTCCACCACAACATTTAAGTCTCACCACAATCAGATATAGAGGCATGTTTGGCTGGAGAGCTACAGGAAAAGAAAAATGAGGGATTGAGGTGGGTTATTTGGATGACATCCATAGTGGGATACTGTGGTTTCAGGGTGATGTTTTTGTCAGCTTTGCACCTGTCCTACCTGGGAAGCTGTGCAGACCAGCCTGATTAACAGGGCTCGAGAGGTCACCTGCCTGCCAAAAATTGGGGAGGTTTTTAACCCACCGATGCCATCACATCAGCTAAATAAACTCTCCTTGCTCTTTCCTGAGTGGCGTCAACATTTATTTGATCTGTTTGGCACCACAGATTAAATACAAAGCTTCACACTAAAGGGGAGATATTTTTTTCAATTACATTTTAGGTGAGATAGAGCAAGAGTAAGAGAGAGAGAGAAAGCAAAGTCAAATAACCAAGGTGTTATGTTAGAAAAAAAAGGCCCTTTCCTTGGCACAAAGTAATTGGAAATAGAGCCAGGAAATTATGATTCCACCTACTCTGTCATCCGATTCCCTGTGTGGTCTTGGGCAAGTCCTTTAACCTGCCTGTCTAATTTCTTCAACCTGTAAAACGGGGACAACCAACCACAGAGGAGTTTGATGAGTACTAGCAGATGTTTTCACAGCACATTGAAAAAAATGTGAGAATCCATGGATGTGCTATTATTACTCCCCAGGAGTACACCTGAATGAAATGAATCTGAAATGAAAAAACTGTATATAAGATGCCAACAACAATCCTCTTTCTGCAGTGGGCGATTTTATTTTATCTCTTTTTAACTGAGTTACAAAAGTATCTTTACTAAGAATTCTTACTCTGAAGCTGTCAGGGAAATAGCTTGTTGCAACATTTTATCATCAGAAAATTCTGCAGTTTTGACTGGATCCCTAAGATTTGTGGAATGTTTCTGTTTCTTAACTACTAGAATATGACATTAAGAATTACGTTGCTGGAGAAAATACTAGAAAATTTTAAATTTGCTCAACATTTGCTCATTCAGGATGAAATTCAATCCCTTCCCTTCAAGGTAGACATGCATGGAGGCTGTGATTTGTCTCTGCATTTTTCTCTTCCTTCTACCAATTTTGATGATAAAACTCCCTCCCCAGAGGCCTCGCATAAGAGAAACACAGGAAGACTGTGCACAGGGACAAATGGAAGATGCAAGAAATTAAAAAGGGTGGTCAGCAGGAGATGAGAACCTCCCCAGCTGTGCCACTTGAGTATTCAGTAGCTTGCACTGCAATGAGGTGAGCCACACTAAAAGCTTAAATAAAATATTCTGATAACTTGTTGTCTAAAAGTAGTGCCCTTTGCTCTCAGTCAATACCTTACTACGTGTCTGATTTGCAAAGATGCTGACCACTTGCCAATATTCACAAAAATCCACAGGAACTGAGACACTGAGTGGGGTCAAAAGGCAAGCCATGGGCCTAGGTGCCTCAGTCAGATGTGGAAATCCAACTTACGGTTTCTCTGAAATTTCTGCCTTAAATTTGCTTTGAAATGTCTGCTCTGCTAACTCTAGTTTTGGTACAAACCAGAGGATTTAGGGATTTCTTACTGGCTTGAGATACACTGTAATATCCGTTTCCAGCAGGTGAAGAAGGGGTTAGGATTTTCTGCAGTGTGGAAGTCAGAGTGTGACAGTACAAATTCAGGCTAATGGAGCTGATCCTGTTTGAATTTCAAACATTTGCCATCCCCTGGAACAAGCGTTGCTTTAGACAAGTTCACAAGATGATAGAAGAAAACTGGGATTTGACTGCCGTTCTTAAACAAAGAGCATATTCATTAGGAAAACCACCTCCTCCGAAGCACTTACGCTGGCATATGTTTCTGACAGAGAGCAAAGGCTTAAAAACGTATCATGTGTTACTCATTTACATATCACGTTAACTAGTGAAGACAGCAGAAATCTAATGTTACTTCCTAACCCGCTCAGGATCTCTCTGCAGCCTATTAGTCACCTCTTCCCTCAGAGGACTTGCACTGAGCTGCATGGCTGCAGTTAAGAAGTCACCAGAAGGTGTAGCATAAGCACTCCAGCTTCTTACACCCAAAGCCCTCTAGTTTTTTTTTTTTAAGCAACAGGTTATTTTATGAAATTCTGTCTAAATGAGGAAGAAAGGAGTCTCTGTTCAGGAGAGGTGTGCATATGGTGGGCACCTTGTCTTGCTAACGCTCTGTACAACCTCAAATGAGGTTGAAACCATGGCCAGTCAAGGCATTTCACTGTCATTTAGTGACAGCGCAGCAGCTCAGTATAACCACAGAAGCCAGTAATAAACTTTTAAGGAGAGAGGCCTTTCAGGGGAGCCCACTGATTTCTTTTCCTTAGAGATCTCTGGGAAGAATTTAATTTCTTTGCCTGGTGGAAGACAGTTGCCACAAGCAATAGTTTAAACTTTCATGTGGCATGGTGTTGGTTTTGTTTAAACCATTCAGCAGCCCTGCATAAGGCATATGTTTGTGTAACCGACCCTCCGCTGATGCTCCCAAATCTCCAAAATTCATATGCTGTTCTGCCAGGACACTGAATGGCTTCCCAGCTCCAGAAATTGTGCATTCACAATGCCTGACACACAAGTCATGTCTGTAGCTTGCCAAGTAAGCTAGTTCTAGGGTCGCTGTATTCTAGTGGTGGTTTTAGGATATGCATCGATGGCTTTTGTTTAGTGCAGTTTAGCTGGACCATCATATATGTCATTGATGCATCAGGAAGTAACTTTGGGAGAGCTGAACCAGCCCCCTATTTTGGAAGCATTAAGATAGGCGATTAGTCCTGTTAGAGCTGAAGGGTTTTCTTAAGCAGGTCATTTTTTCGGGATCTTGTGCTAAGCCACCATGAAGGGTGAGCTGGTGACTTCACCTGGAGCTCCACATCACAAAATGGGAGGTGGTGTAGCCAGCTGCATTACCAAGGAGTGATACACAGGTGAAGAATAAGATACCCTAGCAAAGCTTTTTCAGTGAAGTTTACACAGGCTGTGCCTAATTTAAGCTTGACTTAAGGCTACTGTTATTAGCCTTTTGCTTTATCAAGCAACTTCTTTTAAAAAAAAAAAAAAAAGAAGATTCTTTTTACAATACTTGGATATCAGAACTTTGGTTTTTCAATAATAATCTGCTTTGTGTGTTGGGATTTTAAATTAAAACCTTTTGCCTTGTACTTTTTCCACTTAGCAAGTGGATTATTGCCACTTAAAACAATGCAAGGCAAGTATTATCCCTTGTGTTACAGAAGGATCTGAACAAATACAAAAGCAATAGAAATATGCCAACTTTTGTTTACACATGTGTGCGTATCAATGGTTTTCTGGTGTAGGCACATGAGAGGAGGGCTGGGAAGAAAGAGACTGCATGATTGATTGCATTTTCCTGTTCATGGTCATCTGTCAATGACATACGTACAACAGCACATATGGTTAGCATAGCCCTTCTGACTCAGTGTGCGTATTTCACACATATCCACCTCAAAATCAAAGCTGTAACTCCTTGCGCTTGTTTATTTTGCTGGGTTAATATATAGGGAAAGGTGACCCAAAGAAAACAAAATGAATAATACCAGAGAATTCCATCTTCACTCAAAACTCAGCAGAAAACAGACAAAGTTTTCTGAGGCATAGAGAGGATGAGGGAGTGCTGTGGCCACATGACCCTTTTCCCATGGATGCTGCCATCTCCATCATCAATCCTTTAACTTCTTACCTATTTTTGGAAACTGTTCTCACACTAGATTTCCAAAAGTTGTTTCAACTGGGATAGAATGAATGAAAACTGAATTGGGTCCAACATCTTTTCTTTCATACTAGCAATATATTTAGAGAAAGGACTATTTAACCTTTTGTCTTTGCACAGAATGAAGCACGTTGCCCCTGCTACCCGACCTGCCCATGAATAACCACAGTCGTTCAAAGCTACTTTGTCCCCTTCCTCCAGCATTTTTCTCAGGTTTATATATCTTTTCTCAGGACGGCAGGAAGTATTGAAATCACTTTGAGAGATGGTTATTTGATAATATTTCTGCTCCAGTGCAAGAAAATAAACAAAGCAAACCAGAAAAGCTAATGAGAAAGACTGATCTGGGAATTTTACTGCTTAGTTTTTGGCTTTAGATGTACAGGTCTTGTAATTTCCTGAAGTGTAACCAAGCAAGATCTCTCCTTTTTCAGGGCTTTTAGGTTTCTTGAAACACAGTGTCCTTGTTTTGATACAGGAGCGCTCAGACACATAGATGGCTGCTGCATTAAACATTTCCATGGTTGATCCCATGTTTTCATCAGCTCACAGACATGACATTTAGAGAGAGACCCTCAGTCTCCCAGTGGATGTCATTCTGACTCTAAGTGACATGGAAATCCAGCAGTGTTAGATTACACCTGATATTGGAGTCTGGTCACTGTCTTCAAAATACACCTCTCTGTTTCCAGTTTTGTAGTTCATTTATCAGAGAACAGGGGACGGAAGATTCTGTACTCAGAGTCCCTGGGTCCACAGATATCTGTTTTGCTCAAGTACACATGATAAAGAGTTTTTTTCATATCTCCTTTTACATCTTATTTAATTTTAATTTAGTTTAAATCAAATTAATTTAGAATTTAATTTTTTTTTAATTTATTTATTGCTTTTTTTAAAAGCTCACTCACAGCCTGTTATCAAGAAGTATGTTAGACTCAAAACATAGCTCTTATTTCATATGCAGTATGAAGAATAATAACTATTTTAAGAATAAAGCTGATATTTGAACAAAATTCTGTTATACAATACTCCCCTGTTGGGGAAGGAAAATAAGCCATAACCACGGCCTATCCACTTATTTTTTCCATTTCTAGTCTCTTTCTGTCTAAGGAACGTTGTTAACATTTTGCAGGGAGAACAAAGTGCCAGAGAAAGGAGTAAGAGGAATTTGATGGCTATCTTTCCAGCCATGTGTTTTCTTGTCCAGTTATCCCCAGCCGTTCGATTCAGCCCTGTCTGGGAGTTCAGCGCCTACCACCCTGTACAAATATTACTATTTTTGGTGTGTGCTCCCTGGTGCAGCTCTCACTTCCCAGGGTACTCAGTATGATAAGGGGGATCTGTCCCACCTCTTCCTCAATATGCTCGAGCCAGAACCTTAACAGACACATTTTGCTGTGACTTTTAGTTCATACATAACTTCACTGCAGATGTCTCCCACTCCAGTACACCGGCAGCATTAGCTCTTCCAAACTTTGCAGGCTCTTTTCTCATCTTCTCTAAAAAAGGGATGGTAGATTATTTTCACAGTTGACTTCCATGTTCCTTTCCTGTTCCCTTTCCCTTTACAAATACAGTGGACGTGCTTGTGCCAGGAGCGTTTGCTAAAGCTACAAGCTGAAAGCTAATTTTGGAGACTATTTGAGGAGAGCACAGGGCTTTTATCATATATATGCCATGTGGCTGATCACAAGCAAGCAGGTTTGATCAGCACACTCTTAGGAGGCTTTTCACCAGGCCTCAAGCTGCCTGCAGACATTAAAAGGGGATGGATTGTCAATGGGTAATACAAAGTGCTTGTAATTTTTGGAAATGCCCAATGAAAGCACATGTTTTCCTTCAAAATGCTTTTCTGCACTTGGTGCACCTTACACTAGTACACACATCTGCAAAGTCTTCCTCTGCATGATCTGCAGAAAGGTTACAAACCATTATTAATTATCCTTGTACTAAAGCCTCATCTACCTCCTCGGCGAGGACACAGCAGCCTCCCAGCCGTGCAGAGCAGGGGCTCCTGCACTCTCACCCTTACACACAGGCCCACAGAGTAGCACCAAGCCAGTTAAAGTCCTCTCTCCCATCGGATCTGTGGCAGGAAGATGCGCTGCCCTCACATTCCGAGAGGCTTGGGGTGTGGGTATGCCCGGAAAGTGTCACTCAGGGTGGCCAGGCAACTAACTGTGTGAGTTGCCAGTTCATCTGGAAAAAGTCCCACCTACTTGAAGGCAAAGAAAGAGGGAAAAGAAAGACAATTGCTGAACAAAGTCTTCTGCTCAGACAGTTTTCCCAGCCGTAACCTTCCCTCATCCAGAATTTTTTGCTGTAACGAAAATGTTACCAACCAAGCCGTGGGTACAGTGAATGTGGGAAGAGCAAGACTCATCCTACAAAGAGGGGTTGAGTGAGCACCTCATGGCCCTGTGGTGGGTGCGTACACCTCTGCAACACAGACAGTCTGATTGGAAAAAGGTCCTCAGATCCAACCCACACACTGCCTCCCCAAAGCTCATCTTACACTAACCAAGGAAAACACATGTAATTAAGTTAAGGCACTTTGTTTTCATATCAGTACAATTTATAAAGATACCAATATGACATTTTCTAGGCACAGATAGAGCCTTCATATTTTTCCTGGATGTAGCACATTGTTTTCTCAGCCAGAAAGCTGTGCTAGGGAGACTCTTGGGCATGAAGCAACGCTCAAGGCCATCTTCCTTGGTAACGAGAAAGGGGTGGTATCTGCCCTTAAATTATATTTCGATCTAATTAAATTCAGCAACAGTACCTTCTTTCACCAAAGCCAGTCACACGGAAGTATCTGGAGCAGGGAACGCTGCTATCTGATACTAAAGTTCACACCAGCTATCATGCCTTTCAGAGATGATGAAACATTTGATCAAGCCATAAGCTGGACTGTTGTGTTTTGACAGCGTTATTTTCTGCATCCAGAATTTCTGGGTGTAAAAGGGGACATTTTCAGCACAAAGCCAGTTCTCTTTGGGTGTGGGCAACCTTGTGAGTGTGGTTACATGCTGCCGCGACGTGATATTTAGGTTGAGAGCAAGATGTATCTCTTCTTTCACTTGCAGATGACCATGACACTTGAGAGGCATTGCTGTGAGGGAAGAGTTTGCTGTCACGGGTCTCCATGCCTCCTA
The DNA here is from genome assembly GCF_000690775.1 of Eurypyga helias. Lineage (NCBI taxonomy): Eukaryota > Metazoa > Chordata > Aves > Eurypygiformes > Eurypygidae > Eurypyga > Eurypyga helias. The sequence continues at coordinate 142,589 of NW_010268799.1, forward strand.
CCTTGATACCATAAGGGGCTCTTCCCACACTTTTCCCAGTGATACTGAGCACTTTGTTCTGTCCCCCTTGATAAAAATCAAGCAATAGCATCCTGAGCAGTTTCAGATCCTATCCCCAGCTGCACAAATGGGAGGTCCAGTGACAGCAAGTGAAGGAAGAAAGCAGACTAAGGCTGATGTGCTGCAAGCATAAAACATGTCCAAGGGATAGGCATGGGTTATGTTGAAGTTTCCTCTCCAGATCCTTGGTCCCCTAAAAGGAAGGAGATTGCTAATTTTCTGTCAGGTAAACAGCTTGGGATCTACAGGCAGCATTTCCCTGAGCTTCCTACACGCTGGCACAGCTATTGTACTGAGTTAGGTTCAGCCAAGTTTGGGGCTGAAAGTGGTGGAGAACTAGAAAGGGGTGTTCCAATTTCACAGTGCCTTGGAAGAAGGTGCTGGCTGCTGGCTGAGTTGTCTGTCCTGTAACACAGGAGATGATCCTGGGGACTGCAAAGCACCCTCTCCAGCAGCATATGTGGAAAGGCAGCTATAGCGGCCATGTGAAAACAGCATCTCTGAGCCCGGCAAAGCACCATGTGAAGCAGGAGGAGCAGCACTACACTGTGGATGCTGACCAGCACACAGTACCTTGAAGCCATGGAAGGAATTTCTCCTTCAGGACAAACATGTACTGTGGGTCAAGCCAACAGGGAGAAGGTGCCTCCAGAGGCTGTCCCTCTCCAGGAGAAGACGGACCTTTCTCCCATGAATGTATAGAATGAGGTGCCTCCTCACCCTCAGAAACACCCAATTTCCATGGAAGACAGATGCTTGAGCATCATCTGGTGCCTGCAGGCACCTGCCAGCTGGAGTGCTGAGTCCGAGCCTGGACTGGCAGCAGAAATGGCCTTGAACAAAGGCAGAATTATTACTGATGTCATTTATAAATGAACATCTTCGACATTTAACAAAACTGGACATACTGGAAATTAAATTAATATTCATAAAATGCAACCATTGCCAATTAGAGATTACAGCAGCAAGTCACAGGGGGTGCAGAACAAATGGGGTTTGGCTTCAGTTTTTAATTTAGGGGCAGACTGCCATGCCCTTGTTCACTGTGGAATCATAAAGATAGTGTGTTTATTAGCACAAAGGGTCTTTGGACTGGAGGCCCTGCCATCAGCCTGGCCTTTGAAAATAACATTATTTCATGTAGTCCTTGAAATATCAGCAACTAGGAAATGGTGCTTGATTTCTTTTGCTACAGAGTGTGAGCGGATGCAGTCATGATTTGGAGTGATCAGGTTTAATGTTATTGGTTGCACTGGGACTGAGCCTCTGCCAGATGTCCTATCTATACAACCTTATGAAAAGACGGCAGCAAGGGTTATTTTGAGACAACCAGCTTTCTCGTAAAGTAAAAGTGGATATTCCCAATAAATGTTTTTCACTTAATTTATGGCCCCCTACTCTTGCCCATCAGAGCATGCTGTGCTATTCTTTTGCTGTTGGGAGTACGTTGCACAAAATCTAATAGTTTCTGCTGAGTTGAGAAACTAATAAAAATAACTCAGGTAAATGTTTTATGTGTAATGTTTTCTTAATCTTATGGACTGACCTAGGCATATGGGTCATATAATTGTAGCTACTAAAAAACTCAGGCTGAAAAACTAAGGACTATAGGTGGAAGAGAGGACTATCACAATATTCTTCTTAGACTACTTTGTCTTTTTGTCATTGACCTTCTGGAAGCCACTTCAGAATAAAAATAACCTCCTAAAAGTGAAGTCCCAGTGATTTCAGACTGAGTTTACATTGAGCATCAAGCAGAGCATTTGACGTTTCACTTCAAGTTCAACATCAGACACATACAATCATGGGTTTCCTTAACCAGCTTTTAGCTAGGAAAACAAGAACAGTGAAGTGAATTCTGTCAAAGACCATAGGAGAAATATAGACCATGGTGTACCAAAGAGTAAATATTTGTTTCAATATTGCAACATATGCTCTGGCTTACAAGAACAAAGAGAGTATTTGAGGAGTGACCAAGGCTCATGGTCTTGAGAGGAAATACAATTTCACCTGCAAACTGACTTAGAACGTTGGCCACAGCAGAGGGAAAGCCAAGGAGCAATGCTAGAGGGTAAAACTTTCAAACCCTCCCCTCTGATAACAAAACAATCTCTGGTGCTTCAAATGAGTGTCTAGCAGACCCACCTAACTTACAAGGCACCCAGCAATTTTAGCAGCTGTGACTTCGAGCCTCCCTGGGACAGCATGCTGTCTGCTTCAGCTGTGAGACATTAGCTTGGGAATAATCTTCACATTTTCCAGGCTGGCTGGGCTGCACTCATATTCAAAGGAGATCAGATATTTGAACCTCTGCAGACCTATTAATTGGCTTTCACTGGAAATGCTTTTGAAAAATACAATTATTTGATGGCACGCTGCCAGAAAATAATAGAAATGAGACACTTGTTTTATTGTGAAAACGGACTGCATTAGGAAAGAAGAGTTGATAAAGCTGTTTATTCCTCTGTGCTTTACATATAGGCACCTAGGGTGGGCCTTTGGCTCGAGACTATTTTCTCCTCCCTACATATTCTCACTAACATCTGTGTTAATCCGGGGTTAGTGAAGAGTTATTGTCCATCTGAGTGGGTTGGAACCTCTTGCACTAAGACCCGTATCTGTGATTCTTATAAAAATGTCATACTGCATGCTCACCTAATATTTTGATCCTAAAAGGTTCCCATTTGTGCACCTTGAAATTCATTAAAATGTCAATACATCCTCATTCATATCCTTAGCTTTTGAGAGATATGTGAGGCACATTCTGAGTTTTGGGGGTTTTTTTGCTTTTATTCAGTTTAGTGGGATCATGGTGAAACACATCACTCACCCCATCTATCACATCATCATCAAAGTATTCATTTGGTCTTCTCTAACTGTAATCAAATTTTTAATGAGGAATTTGTACCTATGTAAAGAAAAGATCTTAAGTTCTCCATCTGATTTTTCTCTGTGTTTCCAAAGAACTGGAAATGCGATTCATCTTTTTCTGCTTCTTGCAGATAACTTGATACAGGGTATTTTAGAACATTTCTTTTGTATTTGCATCTTGGCATGAGTACATCATATTGTTACATTGTTCACAGCCTTTGTATTGTCACTGCCAACTTCTTTTGGGGAAAATCAAAGAAAAGCTGAGACAAGATATATCAAGCCACAGTCATTTGGCTGCCTAATACATTATTGCTCCCTTCTTTCGTACTGGTTTCCAGTTCTCTATCTTGCCATGTAGTATTTCTAAATAAACCATTTTTCTTGCTTGTTTGGTAAATAATTTTACAAACAGAGCTGTTTGAGGACATGCACTACACTCTTCTTCAAGTCACAGTTAAAACACTCTACAAAGCCATGCTGTGACTGACTAATGTTTGGAAGATTTCCTTTTTATGATGGCATATTCTAAAAAGAAAAATGAGGTAACTTTCACTGAGCTTTCTTAAAAACAAAGGATACTCATAAAGTAACCATTTTGGGATTCTAGAACTTTGACTGTTGAAGCCTCCTGCCTCTAGAGAGACTCACAAGAAATTAATGCAGTTGCCCTCGCACACCTACTTTCTCCATGTAGTCTTACCTAGAATGATGTCTGTGCATATTTACATAAAACCAATCAGATCTGAGGGAAATAAATTGCTTGCTCACCCATATGTCCCACCCACAGTCTTGCAACAGCCTGTCTGTTCTCAGGGCTTTCACACATTCAGTGAAGTCTTCAGTGAACTGTTTGTGCCAACCTGACTTATTGCACTAGCATCAGCCAGATAAATAGTCACAAATCTTAACGAGAGTCTCTGCTATGACTTTGGCTTATGTTGTTTCTCCGTAACATCCAGCACAGCATAGCTGGATTCCTAAGGAGTTCCTGATTTCTGCCAGTGCTCCCTATATTGAATAGTCAAAGCCCACACATAAGGACATAAGGTCTGATACTTCAGAGGAATAGGAAAATCCCTACAGTGAGGGGTATCTCTTCAGAAATTTAGGGTGAAGCCTATGAGATGTGGCGAGCCAACCTAGGAGCTCATGGCAGCCCAAAGCTTTTGCTTCTTCCTGCCATCTCCTTCACACCCCTTTTCTGCAGCGTGCTCCCATAGCAAAACAAGTCAGCTCAGCTGTTTCTCTGCATTATGAAGACTTTCTGCCTCCAACTCCCTTGATGCTCACGAAAGGTCCAGACACATCATGAAATGCTGGGGTAGTGACCCAGTGGAGAATCAAAAGGTCTTTGCCCTCAGTCAAGTGCTATCACAGATCTGCTGGTTTGTGATTCCCAAAGAGGCAGGAGGGCACCATCTGGCATCTCCAGTGCTTCTTGATGACACTTCAACAGTGGGTGCGAGCTGGCTTCAGCTGGCAAACAAGTAAGACTAAATTGAACAAAATTCGGTATGTGGGCAAATCTCCCTTTTTGAATCAATCTGTTCATGCAGTCTACATAAATAGTCCCCTAAGGACCTCATTAGGCATTACTCTATTTTTTCAGTTATTCCAATACTATCTTTTTTCCAGTTATTGTCCCCTAGAGACTGGACTATACTGTTTAACTAGTGCATATAAATTTAATTTTTTTTTCTTGCTTCTATTTCATTATATGCCTTCATTTAAGTTCAGATTTAGTTTTAGTCAGACTCCATGAAGGTATTTTTCTTTTATTTTTTAAATCTGTATCTTACACTGTCGTCCCATCATGATTTCATCTCCTCTCAGGTCATTTCTCCTGTGTGCGAGGCAGTACCACGGCACTCCTCCAGGCAGCAAAACAGAATACACCCTCGCTAAATGACCCCAGGGTCAATGGAGATTTCAGTATCTCTCAGATGGAAAAATGGTCCTGAATGGTGAGGCATTTGAGCATGGCCCCTCTTGACAGACGATGTGATACTCACTTCCATAGTGAACCTCTGGGGATTTTCATCTCTCTGAAGATTTACACTGCATTTTACCAAAACACTTGCTATGGGCCTTATCCCGTCCACATTCAGGAGAGCACTTAAGCACATGCTTAGCTTGAAGCATGTGCTTAGGTCCATTAAAGTTAATGATGCTTAGGCTGGTTTCAAAGTTAACTGTGTGTTAAGGGCCTCTCTGTAGCAATGGTTTCCAATGGTTTGCCTGGATGAAATGCCGTAAAATAGACGTGGATAGAACTGCATAGTGTTTTCACTGCGGCAAGTTTGTTTGCCATGAAAACATGAATGGGGAAGTGTAAGCCTGTGTACTAAATACTGCTAGAAGAATGATTTATATACAGCATTAAAAAAATATTGTTGCAATAGAATAGATTAGTACAGGCTCTCTGGGGAGACAGTATGCTTTCCTTGGGCTTTGCATAGTGCCTGGCATACTACAGATGCCAGAGTTAACAAACAGTTATTAATAATAATAAAATACTTCTACTGACAGAGTAGACGTTCTTCGTATCAACCACAAGTGTCAGACAGATAAATAGCGGACAGACAAATATAAACCTGCTCAAATTAACTCTTTGTGAGTTAGTAATTTTTTTAAGATGGGATCAGCTCTACTTTGTCTCTTTTTCCACCCCCTTACTCTGTCTCCCTTCAGTTTAAAACTTCTTTTAACAGCCCAGAAAAGCTGCCTGCCTGAGTCAAATCAAACAGCGTAAGTACAAGAGTATTGGTTTCTCCTATTTTGATACAGGAATAATGTAAACCAAACCCCAGCATCAGCAGAGCACAAGCTATTGACAATTAATGGCTCTACAGTGTGCATCTGACTTTTTCTCACAGCGTAGTTCTTAGGCCTTAATTCACTAGAGCCGGGAACATCTTGTTGCATGTTAACTGCTTTACTGCCCAGCCATGAGACATGCAGAAAACTCCACCCTTTTGGGAATCGGTGATGTCCAGGAGAGAGGAAGGGTGTGAACTCTCTGCCAAATTCAGGTGAAAAAGGCAGATTTTACGGAGTTGCATATTGCAGCAAAATGGTTGCACTGGGTTTTGCCAGTGTGTGACTACTGGACAACAAGGCTGGATGTCAATATCAAAACTTGACACTGAAAATGAATCATTACGAGGTTTGGGGTGAACACATGAAGTGAAAGCAAGCTGACTTGCTAGGAGAGGCCATCAACTCCCTTTCTAACTCTTTCGTTTTCTGTTGCCAGTGGTTCCTGATGTGACTCATGCCAGCATCAGCCCAGCCCCTGAGAAATGCCCAGGAGGTAGTGAGGGAGCAGCAGCGCTGCACGCGGTGAGGACACCTTGAGCATGCTCTTGACATGCCACCCTGCTGTGTCACCTCTGGCAGGCCATGTCGTGGCCTCGCACCCCTGATAAAAGGATGGTAACAAGACTGAAGCTATTGCAAGGCAGAGATAAAAACCCCAGTGTGTAAAAAATGTGTCCCGTGTCCACAGCCCCAGCTGGGCTCTCTTTGTTCCCTTTCTGATTTTAGCACATCCAAATCACACTGCCTGTTTTCAAGCTACTTTCTCCACACCCACAAGATATAGGAAATTGCTTAAAAAAAAAAAAAATAGGAAAGCTAGGATTTCAACCTAATCAAAACACACTGGAGGCTGAGACAATAAAAATAACAAGGGAAGTTCTGAGAGCTGCCAATGAAGCCAGCATCGCAGTTGTGCCCCCGCCACCTCTAGCTGCCTGAAGAGACAAGCGCTGTTTGTCAGTCACCCAGCCTTCTTGAGAGCCCAGAAACGCTCACATGTTTTGAGGAAAACAGGATTATTTTGACAAGAACTGCCAGAAACTAAAAGGTTCATACATGCGAGGAAGCCTGACTCTTCTATTTACAACAAACCAGCCTGACGGCTCCCAGCCCAGCTCCTAAGGACTGTCCAGGGCAAAGGCACAAAGAGGTTTTTTTGGAAGCCTCCACATTCTCTAGCTGCCTTCAGGCAGCTGACCTATGTTTTCTAGACAGAACCCTCCCAGCCGAAGCAAATGTCCCTGGCCAGAAGTCAGGCACCCAGTGGTACCTTGGGGACCCACCACTAATGGTGCACGCCCACCATTGCCACCCACAGCTCCTCCCGCAGGTTCCAATGCATCGCTTTTCTCCTCGAAGTGGCACACGTCTGCCCTGCCCACGCTGCTGGCGGTGCAAGAGGGAGAGGTTGCAGTACAGCGAGCCCTGCCTGCATGTAGCAGGGGTGTAAGCTGCGAGAAAGGGGCAGGGCTCCTCCTCGAGTGGACTTGGCCCATCGTGCTTTGCCTTCTGCCGTCTACACTGGCTTTAAAAGCCATTTCACAAATAAATACATTAGTATGTGGAAAGTTGTCCTTAATAGAGTGTGTAAAGGGGTTTGGCACAGAAAAGGTGTGTGATAAAGTGCATTCCAAACCCCAGCCCTGAATTAAGTATTTAAGAACTTCTTCCAATGGGGAAAAGGGGTGAAGAAATAAAGAAAGAAGTAAAAAGAAAAGAACCAAAGCAGTTGGCAAAGGCACAGATGAGTCATGAAACTCTATGTGGAGCTGCCAAAGTTTCAAAAACACTCTTAGGTACAATTTACTAAACCAACCAAGTAAGAGGCGCTCGTAAATTAGGGATGTACGCAGATGTTGGTGGACTCCAGAATTAACTCTAACCCTATTAAAACTTTAAACACTCAATGTGCTTGACTGTCAACAGAGGTTTTAAATAGTGTTTCAGTTTGCAGATCACCAGGGATTCAAACTTTCCCAACTAAACACCTTCAGGCTGAAGGCTCAAGGACTGCAGCCCTCTATGCTTTAACAGGATACAAACCTCAAAAACATGAAATATACCTGCAAATAAATCACACCAAGAGAAGATACAGCGGAGCAGCTGAAACCACGACATGTCACAGATTTAAGATTGAGATCTTTCTATGAACATTTAATATGTTTTGGACACACCATTTGTTGAGATGTTCAGTGTATTGTGAGTTACCTCAGGAGGGCACAGACTGGGGGCTGCCCCCCTCTCCTGATCTGTGTATGGAAAAGGCTTAAACTTCCAGGAAAAAAAAAGATTGAGTCTCCCCTGATGGTGTACTTAGAGACCCAATCTTGTCCTGAAGCCACTTCTGCTCTAATGACAGCCCCAGTTTCACCTGAGGTATCTCCCTTTAGGCACAGTCTCTGAAGAGGACTAACTTGCAAAACGCCCTTTTTTACGATGTAAAAATCATGCATAGAGCATCAAAAAAATAAAAAGGACTAATATTCCACTAAGCAAAATTCCAGCCCTAAAATCAAGGACCATTTAGGAAAGGGAGGAGGTGCACAACAGACCAGATCTGTGGTTTTTAATGGGCACAAGCAGAGAGACTCAGTGCTGATTTACACCCATTGAGCCACTGGCCTTTATATGTCGGTGACTCTACCAAGGCTGGCTCTGTCCTAAAGACAAAAAAAGGAGAATTAATGCAGGCACAGTATTGCCTTTTTTAAACAAAGTCCACCCATACTCTTGGGAAAGGGTGAAGCAAGAATCTTCCTCCCTTGTCACTCTTAGCTTTCAAACCTTTTTCTTTTTGCCATCTGAACTTATTAAAACCCTTCATACACTTATAAATTCTTCTGTGGCACATGATATGGTTAAAGCTGAAATAATAAAAGGACGAGAGCATCTCTGCACAGAGATCCTTAAATATTGAATGCAAATTTCCTGATAAAAATCCTGAAGAATCACAACATAGTCTAGTGTACTATAAATTATGCTAAATCAAATAAATCAGACTATATTGTCCCTAGTGGCTCCTGCACAGTCTTTAAATATATTACCCACTCCTCATCAGTCCATTCTACTCAATAACTAGCTCTGTCTTTGGTCCCCAGGCCCACTTTAATTTGAACAATATATTAGCCTTTGCAGTATAAAGGAGAAGGAAACTTCAGGAAGAAGGTAGGCCGTCTTACAAATGAATCTCCTGTGGCAGCTCTCTGGGATGTGTAGGATAGATGGCTATTCTGAGCAGTCTGCGTCCCAAACGTAGTCAGGGCAATAAATCCTTTCCCAGCCAGCAGCTGGGAGCAGGAGCAGGCCCCGCCTTTGACTCCCCCAGTCCTCACCCCCCTCGTCTCTCTCAAATACAAAGGCGTGCAGCTTCGCCGGCTCTGTTTCGAGAGCGTATTTCATGGCAGACCTGAGACAAGCAAAACCAGAAGCTCAGCCTCAAGGGAGAGGGGTATCCCTTGCTGTGTCCCCCAGCATTGGGTGGCCATGGCCATCCTTGCACAGGTGGAGAAGATGGACTTGAGCATCACCTCCCATAAGCTGCTTCCTGGAAGCTGGAAGAGGGAAACTAAAGGGAGACGGCCAAAAAACCTGCTCCTCCCTGAGGCATCTTAAAAGCAGGGAGACTAAACCACCCCTCCCCTTCCCAGGGTACAAGCTAGAGTACAACATGCCTGAGATACAGGGTCACAGGCTGAAGGTTTGTGGTACCAAGCCAAGGCTTCATTCAGCTTTCCCCTGAGAAAAGAGCGAACGGCCCTGTGTCTAGCATTGTAAAACATCTGGTAGGACTATCAGGAAGGAGACTGCTGAGGATACAGTTTAACAGAGCTGCTGGGATTTTTTTTTTTTTAATTGCATTTATTTTCACATATCATAATAATAAAAAAAGGAAAAGTTGGAGTCTACTCAATTGAGTTAATGCTTTCGGAATTTTATTAATCAACATCTCAGCATTCATAAAAAAATGGCACCTTTTAAAAACAGTGGAAAGGAACATTTCCAAACACTACCAATCAAAAGAAATTATTTTAAAACTCACATTACATGTATTTTTAAATCAACCCCTCAGGGAGATGGGTGTGAACTCTGAATTATCCCAATTAACTTTAGTGCCAGAGATCAAGGCCAAAAAATGCAAAGTCAGCTCTAAGCTTTCTGAGTAGATTGCTGAGGGTGCTACAATGCCAGTAAAGCGGCGACCGTGTGCAGATGAGGTTTTTCATGCCCTGTGCCTGTCCTGAAGCAACACTAAGAAGAGCTCCAGCACAGTAACAGAGCACAGGGCATGGTGAAGAATAAAACGGCACAGCCAGTGACAGTCCCAGTATTCACTAAGTAAAATCTGCCTGGTGAGGAGAAAATGGAAACCAAATTGTTTTAATGCCCATTGAAAAGATGTTTACTGACCAAGCAAATACATTCCTTTTGTCTGGATTTATGGTTAGCATTCACTTAAGGGCAGTAATTTCAGTGCTGAATTAAGATGCTGTATTTCATGCTCAGGGCAGGACTGAATATCAGCATGTGCGTCTGCGAGTACGCGGAGGGGCAGCAGATTAAAAGTGCAAGCACCCTATTATTACCTGTGGGTCTTGTTCTCTTGAACTCCAAGTACTAGTTAATACACCATGTGCTGTTATTTACCCCAGAGATGGAAAAATTAGTAGAAAAATCTAAATATGGAGTAGCACAACTGAAGCCCGGGGTCATGAAGGAATTTATTCCCAGGTGCGACCACAGCCAGTGGAAGATCTGGGAAGAAACCAGAGTCCTTACCCTTGCTAGTTGCATTTAAGAAGTTTTCCCCCTCTCTTCTTCCAAAGCTTAACTACTGCTTTCTTTTCTTCAGTCTCTCCTTCCCTGATATCTGGCTGCTTTGCTCTTGCCCTCAGAGGTTCAGTCTCCTCCTGATCCCATGTTCCCTTCTCCTTCTGCAATATCTGCTTGGGCCCTCTGCCCCTGCCATGGGAACTCATGAGAGTTCAACCTGTCCTTCTCTGGGAAGGAGTGGCATCTCTCACACTGCCTGGAAGGGCAGTGCAAACAGGAAGTGCCATAATGAAATGGACGGGAAGGAAAGGAATTGGTGGACCTGCCCCAAGTTCTGAGGGTTGCACCGTGCAGCTCAACCAGGCAGGTCAAAGAGCAGCTCTGATCTGTTGGCTAGGAGGGGAGCACAGGCCTGATCATCATCAAGAGAACTTTTGGTGGACAAGACATAGTTACTCGCAGTGGAACATGACCTCTCCAAAGCAACAAAATAGGATGCAGAGCCACACCTCGCAGCAGCCCTCAGCAAGGTCCTGCCTCCCAGGCAGAAGAGCTGGATCAGCATAACTGCACTCTTCTGAGCCACGTACAGCAGAAACCAGTCGGCCATTCAGTGCACTGGCCCGATTCATCTTGTGAAATCAACTAGTGAAAGAGAGGGTTAGGGTAGGGGAGTGGTTGTCATCATCCCCATGAGATACAGGAGCTTTATTTCGACTATGAATGAAAGAATAACATTCAGAAACTATTAAGGCTTCTCATTCAAACACATTCAAACAGATACTACTGAGCACTATTCATGCCACAAAGGTTTATTTAACCAGAAGACAGTGAGGGTCCAAGAACCAACAAACACAGAGTTTGAAAGTTTTCAAGGACACGAAGTTAAATTCAGAATAAAGGCCTGTGAAGGCTAACTGTTGTGCTGTTCACATAAGTCCATTTTGAGCAGAAATTGTCATGTGAACAAATGTTACCCTAGAATGCTCAAGCTTTAATAGTGCACAAAGACCAAATCAAGAGTCACTGAGCTACCTAGAGCAAAAGGCAAGGTTTTACCACAAGCCCCCATTCTTCAAACAAGATTTATTGCAACAAGCAAGACTTGGAGGGGTATGGTCTGCAACGGCAACCAAGTAGTCCATGATCCTTGAAAGGCCAGATTTCTGTTGACCAGGTTGAGCCAGTTCTCAAACCCACTTTGTGAAGGGAACTTCTGGTTGGAGTGAGTGGGAACCTACTCGCTTGGCAGCTGGCGCTGTTCAAATAAGTGTCTGGGAGAAAGGAATTCAATAATTCAAAAGTTGTTGGATCTTAACCAAATCCCGTTGACTCATCTCTCAAATAATTCAGCAGACTGCAATATTTACAGTACATTGTTTTAAGAAAATTATGCAAACTATATGTCTTTGTCAGATAAATTATTCACAGTGAGCAATATGACCCTGCCGTCATTCATAAATATAGCTCCCGACCCAGTTATTTCTCCTGTTGTCTAACTACTGCTTCAGTTATCTCGAGCTTTTGAGAAGCTCTAGGATCCAGCAAAAATAACACAGCCATTTCAGTCAACTTAGCTCTGCAGTGCCACAGCTCCTTTCCCAGTGAGCCTCAGAGCGCTATGCAAACAGGGTTAGGATTGTTACTTTCATTTTATGGATAAGGCAGCATGGTGAAAGCGATGCCCTATCTAAAGATGGACAGTGGCCAATGATGGAGCCAGGAGCACAATCCTAGTTGAAGATGCTCAGTCCTGTACTGAAATTCATACTTTCCTTTTTAAGATACGGCTGGCAGCTCTGTCCCTTTGGCAAATGCCCCGTTGTGTTTTCAGGTGTCTAAGCTGCTTATTAAGGTGCCAGGTTAAGACTGGAGTCCCACAGAAAGACACTTAGGGATCACAGCATCCTGAGACTGAGGTTCATGATATTCTGGCCACCTCAGAGAGCCCCAGAGCCCATCTGAAGACATTTGGGTCAGAGAGGCATGCAGAGCCTGAATCCAGGAGGAACTGTACATGGCAATAGCTTTGCTGTGGCATATAACAGAAACCAAGCAGACAGCTGGCATTTGGAAAAAGAGGTCAGATCCACCATAATCTTTCCTTAGAGTGTTCAGGATATGTATAGACTAGACTAGCTCCAGAAAGAGTAATGTTAACATTACAAGGAAAACCACAGGAAACAGGGTGTTAATGGCTAAAATGTAGGTCTTACCAGATCGAGGAAGGAGACGCAAGGAAGCAGAGAGACTCCAGAAGAAGCTGCGAGTGCATAGTCTTTGTGGGGGGGGAGAAAAGCAGCCAAACCTTAAAAAGTTTCATTTATGTACATTATTGAAAGAACATAACATGGAAAAATGGAATTTTCCCCTCCAAGGGGAGAAGTCTTTGGGGAGGTGGTTGATGCCAAATGTTTTTGCTGTGCTTGGTACAAGGTTTTGGCAGATACCACTATACAAATGGAGCAGACATTTGTGCTCATTTAATAAAGGAGACACCTCTTCTCCATGGGGATTGGAAGTCCAGTGGCTTTGATGATCTGAATGAATGTTTTTGATGGTGTAAATTGTGGAAAGGTTTACATAAACAAAGTTTTGATCAGAAGGAAAATAGCAGGGGTAGAGGCTCTGCACAATACTGAAGAAAACCCAGAATGCTGACTTAATGCTGAAAAATTAAAAATACACTTTGTGTATAATAGAAATAACATTCCTAGGAGAAAAAAGAACACAGCAAAATGACCAGAGTGGTAGCAGTACTAAGATCATCACATTCTAGGTACTCCAGCAGAGATAGGTACAAAAAAGACAAACATCCCTCAAAATACTGAATGAGAAAAGGAAATTTATACTTAATCCAGCTACTTGACTTGAGAGTCTGAAAGTGTGTCTATGCAGACAGGACCATAAGATGCTGGTCACATTAAAAAGTCTGAGGTAGTTAATCAGAGGACTGTATTGAAGTTCAGCCCTGAGCTGCTAAGACAGTAGGTAAAAAACTTAGAAGCCCTCTTCCAGAGGTGAGGGGAACAGTTACCTCCTCCTACATGCACTACAGTACAGGCCAAGGCAAGAGAGAGAGAATCTTCATGCTATAAGGACAATTGCCCTTTCCTACCCAGTAAGGCATGGAGGGGAGATCAGACAGGCATTTTTTGAATGCTCTTTTGCTACAGATTTTCACAGGGACATGCCCCGCTTTTACACCTCAAGCCCCAGCCCTGGGAACAGACCCACTCCAAGCTCTGTACCTGCATAGTCCACCTCCTGGCATGGAGTATGCAGGGGCTGAATGCCTCTTCATCCAGTCCAACAACCCTCATTCCTGTAGAGACGATTAGCCGGAGACAGCATTGCTAAACAGGGAGCTGCATTGCACTCTACCTGTATTAAACATGGCACTCCACCTAAGAGTGCATGGCCACAGGCTGCACTGGTGATCTGGAGCTTTAAACAGACTGCAGTGAAGTCCCAGACCCACAGCTGCAGGTCCCCTTTGTACCAGCGTAACAGGCCAGCGAGTGAGGCTATCAGTGTAATAAAGCACTTACTGGTAGAGGAGGGAGAGCTGTAATCAGATCTATACTCGGTACTTTTAAATCATAAAATAACAAGAGGGACATAAGGGCTGTCAGCTGCAGACAATTTTTTGAAAAGAAATGACAAATTGAGATTGCCAAAGCTATTAGGAAGTGAGCTCAGGGGCATCAGGGACTTGATGGTCCATGAAGATATATTTAAGGAGAAGCCAAATATAAACCACAATGGGGCATCACGAAAGCTGCTGCCATGTACTGGAAGTGATGCTGCAGGTACCCATCTGTACAGGAAACCAGAGGTGGTTCTGCAGGTGTGTGAAATAACCAGCCCAAGCACCTTATCCAGACCTTAGGCAGGAGGAAGATGAGGAGTGTGTCTACAGCATTTTTGACCAGAAAGGATACCTGCAGCTGCCTGAGCTCCTCACAGCACTAAATGGTTTTGCTTCTGCCTGGTGCTCATGGGGCTGCCCTCTGAAAGCCAGGAGTAGCCAGAACCTCAGACATAAATTGGATGATCATGGTTACTTTGATCAAGAAGCAAATTATAAGCTTTTCATATCCTTCCTAATCTTGATGCTGTTTGCTAAATGCTATTAGTACAAAGAAGCTTAGCCAGGAAGGGACAAGGCAGGTAACTGTGCATTTACAAGTCTCTGGTATGACCTGGATGGACTGACCACTGTGTTACACAATAGTTGGTGTTTAAAAGCCAAGCACTAAAAGAAACTGGTGCTCTCAAACCTCATGGCCTCGAGGGTTTTTTGACCAAATACATAAATGCTAACTGAATTATAGGAAACTTTTGTTATTGCACAGTCCGTGCACATACTTCTGGGGTCTACTTGCTCTGTTCTCCCTAAAGGGAGGGCTGCAATACATTCAGAAGAGAGACGTCCTTTGAGATGATGCCCAGAGACAGTACAGCTGTTTCTTCATGCAGATATCCCACCAAATACACAGATCCCTGATCATTAAAGGAACATCAATTATCTCCAAATCTGTCCTGATCTGGTCAGAGGAAGTCTCCAGCTCCTCTATGACAGGCAATCACTGCAAGTCTATTTTGGTACTTGCTGCTACAATAAATACTCCCACTAACTTAAGTCTTTGACAGGACGGTTGTTTCCATCACTGAAACATCAGTTGAGGTTTTGACATAGTTGAGGTTTCTATCACTGAAAAGATGTGCCTCTGAATTTGCAGTTTCCTACAGACATTTGTAGAGCCAAAAGGCTCCCTGCCTCTATCACACAAGAGTGGGATGTATGACTGTTCCCCACAGATGCCACCACTCTTGAAGCACATACACACACATGGAAATGAAGCAACTCCTTCAGCCGCAACTGTTGGCTTTCCTTTGCACAAACAGCCAAGTATGAGAGAGAAAGGAGTTCTGGAGGGTTATGCCGGTTTCACATGGGTGATTGGAAATCACAGATGAGCTTTCTTGGTCGAAATAATAAAAATGTTTATTTCCTGTTTGCAGTTGCTTTGAGGGAAATTTGTAGTATGAGAGCAACTGCACATGAAGCCGTAGCAGGCAGGAGTGCTGTGCTGAGATGGGGGTCGTGTGTTCCCATCCCTGTGGCATCATGACTGGGCACGATATTAAACCTTCCCTTTTCCTTCCTCTCCATATCCCTTCTTCCCCAGTCAGCCTGTCCTTGAGAAAGCAAAAGGATAATTTGCAGAAAGAAAGATGCATTTTCCCCCCTTTGTTTGGATATAATAGCTCATTTCTCTTCTATCCTTTGAAATACGAATTTGTTCCATGGAGCCCATGAAGACTCAGAACCAGAAAATACCACCCCACGATGACGGCTGATGGCCTGTCTTGTGCGTGCCCATCTCTGCCAGCCTCTAGCTTACACTGACACTTCATGTGCGGGCAAAGGCAGCAAGACTGCTCTCCACAAGTGGATAGCAGCTTTATTCCCATAAAAGATGCCATTTAAAGCAATGTTAAAGACAACTTTCTGCTAGCTAGTTTGTGTGTGTATAAAAAAATACAACAAACCAAATAAAATTCTTGGTGTCCAGTGCAAAGTTACTGGATCTCAGACTTGTTGGCATTTGCTTTTGGACTGGAGAGAGAAATATCTCTGCAAAGTTTCCATTGATCTATAAAGCAGAAACATCTGCTGGAAGTGTTGTCCCAGGCCGTCTCTGACTGCAGTCAGCAGGAGGCGAGCCTTTGGTTAATAAGCTTTCTCTCTCCCTTCCACAGTAGATGTCATTGCAATGAGTATGAAGCACAATAAGAAGGTTTACAGGATACAGACTAACTCAGCCAGAAAATACAAAACGCAAACATGGAAAAAAGGCATCACTGAGAAGACTGTCAACAGCTTTCAGATTAGTGATGTACTCCTGCCAAAGTGAAAACAGAACCACTGGACCAGCTACTCCGAACCAGTCCTGGGACTTGCCTCCATTAAAAACGCCATACGGACCATTTTAAAGCTCTCTTCTGCAATCCTATATAAAAAAGCTTGTGAGGCTGGGATTTAATCAGTAAAAGACTGTCCTCACTGGCAGGATTTTTGGAGAGTTTAATTCAATTTGCAGTGTAGTTTATGCCATATACCCACACTGAGATTTTTAATTTCCTCAGTGATGCTAATTGGTATGCACTTCCAACGTCGCCAACAGCATCCCACAGGTACCAGAGGAGTGGAAACTCCCCAGGAGAGAGATGAGCCTGGGATTCACTGCTGGCAACAATATTATAGAGTTTGAGCAAAGTTTGTGCTCCCCTAGGCTGCTTTTCGCAGCACAATTGCTTGTTGTTTCCACCTACAGGAAATTTTGGAGGGTTCACCTAGAAACCTCCTTGGTGAGGCTAACACCGATTCTCCCCCGCAGCCACCAGCCTTACGACGCGGGACTTCAGTGGGTCCTCCTCCGCTTCCACCACGTCGCCCGTCGCAGCCTCCTGCACCGGTGAGCACCTACTGCTTCACTTGCCCTGCCCTTAGGAAAACAGAGGGGTCAAAAGTGGGTGTTATCCACATCTGCAGCGGTCAATGAGACCCAGACTGGCTTGTGAAAAAGGTTTTTTTCTGCACCCAAGGGATCTGCTGGTAGAGGGGAGGGCTTGGTTTGGATGAGCACTCCGAGGCAAGCGCCCCAGCAAGGTCTACCCATGGCATGGCAAGTGCTGGTGCCCCCAAGGGCTGCCAGGACCTACTGAAGCTCTGCCACCCCCAGCGCCCTGACGCCTTTAAGGTCTTTAACAGCCTCTGGGTAATCATCCAGCAAATGTCATCAGTACAGACATGGCCAGTGCTTCTGTGAGGCTTAGCATCATTTTCCTTCTCCAGGGGAACCAAAAGTTAGCTGGTACAGAGAACAGCCTATTTAATAGCAGGAACAACAAGACTCTTCTTATTATTCCGTGCTGGTTATAGCATGTCACTCTGTCATCACCCTATCATTGCTCTGTTGCGCACACCACTTATTCTAACTTTAATGGGGTTACACTTACCAAGGTTATAATTACACATTATAGTGTGGCTTTCCTATGTTGAAAAAAGGACTAAATGTACAATTACACAGCTCATAAATAGAAGGACGCCGTACTACAGCATTAGCACACATGCCCACATAAAACCTTTAATTTCAGTTGCAAATAGATTATAGAGATTTTACAAGGATGTTATTCTGACTGTGGCAACTGTTAGCACCGCCTCTTGGTGAAAACCTCCAACTGCACAGGACTTTTCCCAGCAATGCCTCTCTTTACAGGGGTGAGGACTACAGCTCCTGCAAAGCCAGTCATTAACTAGAAAAGCATTATGAAAAAAGGATTTGCTGGTTGATATCATTATTATTGTTTTTCCAAATTTTTAAAGATAAATATCTGAACCTACGTGTACCTCTTTAAATTATTTTAGGATTCAGAAACACTTACTGACCCCTAACAGTCAAAGACACAGTCAAGTGAAAAAGCGTATGTGCCAAATTCAGTGACCTCTCAAAACTTTAACATAAGAGCCAAAGAGAAAAACATATGGCAAATACAAATGCCTGGACAACTATTGACACCAAGATTAACTGTCACTGTGACAAAATGAGACTTAAGTGATTTCTTTCAAAAACACCCCTCATTTGAGTAATAAATATCAATCAAAGGGGATCAGAGGGCTAAGTAACTCATCTCTGATCCCCAGAGGGCTTCTGAGAGTGACACGCTGCATGTTGTTGATGTGAAAAGTCACGATGCAACTAGACTCCACCAAGAGGATCTCCCACATATTCAAAGGTTTTTAATGCTCAGTAGTTTGGTTGAAATAAAAGCATATTAAATGGTAACGATCTTTCTTAGCCACTCCCTTGTCTAACAGCATTCACTTGGGGCCATCCACATCTGAAGTTTCATGACCACACGAAACTTTTTTCCTCAAACAGACTTGCCACAAAAACCACGTACATCCCACCACACATGTTCAACTGTGTCCTTGCTGTTGTGAGGCCACCAACAGCACTGGCTGGGAAGGCTTTGGTGACGAGGTCCAGTGGGGTCATGGAGGTTGAGCTGGTGCAAGGGGAGGGGGCAGAGCCTGTGGGCATGGGGGTAGAGCGGATCCAAGGCACCCAATGCCACTGTACTGGAGGACATCACCAAGAAGATTTTCAGTGAAGGTAAGACATTCCCCTTAAGTCTTTCCATGAAAAGCCCCAGGGCAGGGTAGGCAGAGGTATCTAGGCTACAATCTCAAATGACAACTTCAGTCATCCTATGGCTGTGTGTCTAACACCCTCATGTTTTATAGGGCTCAGGCAGATTGTTAAACTTCATTGTTTATCAAGTGCCCACGTTGGCCAAGGGTTGAGCTATGTGTCCACATTCACTGATCCAGCCCATAGCATAAGCAGAGTGATACGGTATCTTTAGTCTCATTAATGCAGGAAAGACCAAAGAGAGAAGGGACAGGAGGATCGAAAGAAAGATAAAGAAAGGGAGAAAGAGAGAAAGGGAGAATGGGGTGGTGGGGAAAAGAGAGATTATTCTGTTCATTCCTTTCTGTTAATTTAATTTTCAATTTTAATTGTGCAGAATAGGCAAATAGAAATGAATGACTGATGTCTTTGGAAATGTATAAAACATGAAAAGTATGCATTTCTCTTAAAGTAGCTTTGAAATTACTTACAGCACACTGCACTCAGAGTTGCTTATTTTGGTACAGAGTCCTGTGATCTGCAAGAGGCATGAGTTTCAGGAATGGAAAGCGTCTGCTACAGCCTTATCCTTCCTTCTTTTTTTCACATTAAAAAAAAAAAAAAAAAAGAAGAGGAGGAAAGGATTTCAGTGTCTCTTAGCTAAGATTTCCTACCTTTCCCTGTGTTTTCTAGTATCATACTCCTGTGTGTATTACTATTACTCCAGGAGGGAAATTCCCCTATCTTACATTTTCTACTTGACTATAGTAATTTCATCTTCCTCCCTCTTGATTCCAGCAACAAAGGCATCTTGGTTTGTAGGTTCATGCAGGCACACTTAATAGAATATACAATAGAATAATTAATAGTATAGTGGGCCATGTAAATCCTGATCATGGATATGTATAGGAACATACACATGCATAGATATAGTCAACTTCTACATCCCTTATTCATTGAGAAGAGCAACTGGAAGTACTTAACAGAGAGATATGAAGAAAGTGTGCAGAATGTGGGCCTGGAACTTGGAGGTAGAATAAAATTTCAGTTCTGAGGGTCAAACGAGTTTGTGATGCCTCTTGTATAACAGCAGCAGCTTAAGTCAACATGTTCAGAAATGATTTTCAATTCTAAGTGCTTTAAAATGAGACTGAGGCCTGCTTTTTTAAAAAGGGCATGATGATGTCTCACAACCAGACCCCTTGCTCTGGTCAAGCAAAATGCAAGGTAATCCATATCAACTCTCATTTTTTAAAACCCCGCATTTTGGCTATGACAGCTCTTGGATTTTGGCAATGCTAATGACTGTGAAGTCTCAGCTGAAAGTGTGCACACTCATAACTTACCCACCTGTAAATCTACAGGAGGAAATGGAAGAAATTTTACAGTATTTTGCAACATGAATTAATTTTTTGCCAGGGAAAACAATGGGAAATGTACATGCATTCGAAGGCCTCATGCCCTGGCTAGCTATTAGCTGACAGCAATGAAAACTCCTTGTGAGCCCTCACACTTCCATTTTCTGCTATGGTGGGGCAGATTTCTAGTGGAATAAGGACATCTCCAGGAGAATACAGAAGAGCTTCCATCAACAGAGGCCTTGAGACCACACTGGTGGCATACACTGCAGCAGAGGAAGTAGGTTGGGCAATAAAAGCTGACTAAGGTCCTCTCAGGCTTTTAGAGATTGAAGAAGGAAAATAAACAGGTAGAAATCAGTCTTCTGGGTCTGAAGGAAAAGGAGAAATGAGAAGAAAGTCCCTGAGGGGAGGCACAGGACAGCATTCAGAAATGAGAAGTGGGAAAGAATTGGTTAAAGCCAAATAACGAGTGACTGGCTCACCTGCACTTATTGATGAAAATTACTATATGCCAGTAAGGCCTGTAGTAATTTACAACGTTATGGGACACTTGGGGCACTGTGGTTGTTCCCAGGGGTTCAGAAATTAACCCTTCAATAAGATACGCTGATGGCATTGCTGTACCGGCCAAAAGGAAACAACACAAAAGCACTGGAGGAAAGAGGACCGCTACGCTCATCTCCCCACTACACAATACAGCTCCTTACGGCATCTAAAGAGTTACAACATGTTCAGTTCATTGCTTCCCAAGCAAAGAACAGGAGCAGACAGTCCAAGCTCAGTCAGTGTTACAGAAGAAATAGCCAAACCCGCTGAACGGTGTTTACCAGCAGTTATAGGGCCCTAACAAAAACAGCCGAGTCAGCAGATCCTTTGACCTAAATCAACGAAACAAAGTGCTTGAGAGAAGCACTGTCCTATCCGCAGTGGACGACATCTTTCCAAGATGAATGCCCAAGTTTTTTCCCCTTTTAGATGCCGCAAATGGTTTTTGGCAGATGCTGCTACACCCAGATGGCGCCAAGTTAACTACTTTTATTATGCCTTTTGGATGGTAATCTTTCCGCAGACTTCCTTTTGGCATCGCTACTGCACCCAATATATTCCAAAGGAAATGACAAGGCTACTGCAGCACCTGGAAAGGGATAGTTGCTTGTACAGACAAAGTCCTGGGATATTGCCATTAAGAAGAGAAACATGATAAAAGCCAGCCTAGATTACCAGAGACACTTGGTATTTGGGTCTAAAACACAATAAACGTTGGTCTACATCAAAACTAGCTGAACTATTGAGACAACCTGCATGAAAACTAGGCATAAGGGCAGACTGAAAAAGGTGAATTCGCCTAAGAAAGTAATAAATCAATGCAAACTCCTGAATCTATGTCAAATTGAAATGAAGGCTGGGTTACGTATGGCAATAATATATCCTTGGAATGAACTCCTGGAAAATGAAAGCACCTGATATTTGAACATAATGCAAGAGTATGTTTTCAGCTGAGCAGAAGCCCTACCTGAAGCACACCAGTGCTCCCTTCCCGTAACCACTCGCAGCCGCCCGCTATAGCTGCGTTGCAGATTACCAAATTATTGCAACCTGGTGAGACCGGCGGGGCTGCTACATACTGCTCCCGGACATCCGCTGATGATATAAATCACTCTCTGCAGACTGAGGAGAGTCTCATTGTAAAAGAAGCATGTGAAAAATGTATAAAAAAAGCTCTTCCAGCGAGTCATTTCAACTTTCTACTGACCACAAACCACTTGTACCCCTGATAAATAGGAAATACTTGGATCGTGTGCCAGTGACTTGTCAAGCCCTACTTAGGGCTCAATTAGGTACAATCCACAGACATAATAAGAGTATTGTGCCTGGTACAGCCTTGGTAGCTGGTGGTACCCTGTCTAGATACCTTGCGAATGTGACAGATGTATGACTATTGGAAATGGCTGAGGAAATTAAAGCTTTATTAGAGAGGTCTGCAAGCCTTAAAACCAATGTCTGATTCATAATTATAACACATCTAACTGGCTATTACCAAAAATGTGGAGTTGCAGTATTAGAGTGTGGGAAAAGTGACTGCCTTAAGTACATCAGAAACATACCAATAACAACTGGACTCTAATTCCAGAAAGAAGCAGCATTTCAGAGCCAGCATGGTTATCCCAGTGAAATTATCCTTATTGTACTTCATTACTGAGAATTATGAACAAGCCAAGATGTCCGTTTAATGGTCTGCCACTGGTAGAAGACATCGTGCTTACTCTAGCTATGCCTGCACGTGGTTGGAATGCAGGGGTTACTGCAGTCTCCTGCTCACTGCCAAGATACCTGCCTCACTCCTAAGTTAGGCACACCAGGTCCTCATGAGCAACCTCCTGATCCAGTCCTTGCCCACGGGGACTCTGCTGTGTTATGGCAGTAGTACTGGAGCATGTAGTGGAGCAACACAATTACTTCCCATTTATTCAGGATTCTCAGGGTTAGGTTATTATCCTTAACACAATGACTTCTAAACTGGAATGCCCTTACTCAAATGTTTTAAAGCTTAAGCTCTCCAGCAATAGATTGTACATCTTTATCTGACATTTTCTCTCCCCCTTTCTTCTCCTGGAATTCTTGCTTTCAGCAACCACATCCCTGGTTTCTGATTCCTGGAAAAAAATTTCCTTTCTCATGGTGTCTTGCTCGATCATTAATGTTGACATGCCAAAAGCTTCCCACCGAGATCTCGTTGGCTTTTTTGGCATACCACTCCTCCACATCTGGTATTTTATATAGCCATCCACGGTATTATAATTCTCGTGCCAGTAGCTTTTCCCTTTTCATATGCAGACCATATCTCCCACAGATTTCTCCCCAAATGGGTGCCATCTCTGCTACATTAGCTCCAAACAACCCAGCCCCAAACAACCCAGCTGTCTGAAAGCTTTACGTTTTTCAGAAAACATAAGTCACCAAGACCCAAAATATCTGACAAGCTTATACATATCAAAATTTATTACTAGAAAGTAACACACTCATAGCTTGTGATTGAAAGCTGAGGAAAATGACACAAGAAACATCACTTTCCCCCACGCTGTTGCAGCTGAAGTAGCATCCAGAAACTTGCTGATGACTGATGCCCACAGAAACAGGAATTGATGCTGTTTGTCAATGAATTATCAGGATTACTTTGTATTTATGTTAAAGTGAGCTTTTATTTGTAGACCTTAAAGTGACGCTGCATACCATTCCCTTATAAATCATGAAAAAACCAAACAATCTCTGCATCTCAGATTATATGCCATCCTTTGTCCAGATCATAAAAACGTGCTTCAGAAGGCTGATGAAAACCTCAAGATAGGAATAAAAGAAGAGAGATCCTAGAACAGAGAAACACCATCAAGGGGCCATACCCATCTTTTATCATATTCAGCAATAATACAAACTATCTTAATATACAGAAGGCAATTGGATACTATCATAACCATCTGCTCTTATTCAAAATAAGATAAAATTTAACATTTATTGACTACTTCACATTCACACTCGTTCTACTAAAATTTTGCTCATAGATAGTCTCATTTCATCTGTGTCTTTCATGCTGGTATTTTCTGATCCTGTATCTTACGTTCAGCCTGCTAGAGCTAGATTAAACCAAGGTGCCAGTAACAGCTACTCAACACTAGTAAACTACTACTACTTTTACTCTTATCCTGCCCTCTCTATAATGGTTATTATATACTATCTTCTATATTACCTCACACTGCATGTTGTCCTACCAGAAAAACTTATTCACAGGTCTACAGTTGCCAGAGCGACAGGTCTGTGACTTGTGAGACCTTGCAGTGAAAGTGATTTTTTCCCCATTGTCAATGCTAAAAGCAAAATCAGGTAAGTTTTCCGGCCAAATGTCACAATCAATAAAACCCCACCACCCCAAACAAAAATCAACAAAAAACCACCAGAACCCCAATCCTCAATGCAAGCAGATAATGAGACTTACAACTGAATTATCATTCAAAAATCACGAACAGAAAGAAAACCTTCACAAAATGTTTGAAAAAATCATCAGAGAGACTGCTCCCAGCCTTCATCAGGAATTGCTCACCACTAAAGCAGGTCAAGCTCAGGAAAAGCAAAGGCCTTTGTCTCCAGGCATATGTACAGCTACTTATTTTAAGATGCCTAAAGAGTGAAGTGTTCAACTTCCACCTGGGCTTTTCTAGCAACCAGAAAATAGGTCTTTTCTTACCTGTCTCTTGAAAGAAGTAAGAGGATTCTTCTCGCAGGGGGGAGCAGTTGAGCACTGGAATGGGTTGTCCAGGGAGGCTGCAGCGTCCCTGCTCCTGGAGAGATGCAAAGCTTCACCAAATAAGGCCTCATCTAATTGTGAAGTCAGCTCTGCTTTCAGCATGGAGTTGGACCACATGACTTCCAAACATCCTTTCCAATCCATGTTTTTCTATAGCGTGATGATTCTAATCCTACACTAAATAAAAAATGAAATATTCCACCAACGAAAGGGTTTTGACATGTTTCTTCCGTGACAAACTGCACCTCTGTCTTCACCCCATTGATACAGCTATTGATTGTTTCTGTTTAGCTTACAGGAAAACATTTCTGTTTATGTGAAAATACTGTGCCTGTCATTATAACATCTGTGTGCTATTCAAACAGGTTTTATCCTTGGAACTGTAAAAATCCCAGTGCTTGCCTCATCAAAACCTTTAAATCAGTCTTAAGTTGTAAGGATATGCTTATCCCTACATTCCCCTGCATACTGCTTCCTTATTTCACAGGTGGAGAACTAAGGCATAAAGGAAATTAGTGGAGAGATCAGCAGCTGAACCTTTCCACCTGAATCTCAGTCTGCTGCTTTCAACACACATCCATCCTTTGGTCTTTGTTCTATATCCTATGGGCAATTTCCTTCAGTACAAAAGAGTTCCTTCTTGTAGCTGTAACAGCTGAGCTAAAGGCTTCAATGGCAAAAATATAGTAATCCAAACTGCTCCCTATGCACAGCTTGGTTCATGTGTTTCATAGCACATTTTGAAATAGGACACAACCATACACATTTGGTTGCTGCTTTATAAAGACACCTCTGTGTTGGAAGAATGTCACTTTCATTACAGGCTACTGGAAAAAACAATTATCTCCAAGACTTATTATCTGCTGGGGACAAGGATGAAACTGAAAACACAGACAGCATCATGCATACGCTGACCCTGGGGACTGTGCCAAAGCAACCAAACTGTGCACCCACCCTTCTTCCAGACATTCAGTGCTGACATATCCACAGTGAAGAGCTGAGCTGCTGTGCCAAGCATTTTATGCCTTTCCTGCTTCTCCCTATATGGTCTCTAGTCCCCATGGCACAAATCCTGTCTCCTGTAGACAGACCCTGGTGACCACCACTTATCTGCAGAATTTGTAGAACTTTCTGGGTTTTGTGTCCAGGCATTATTTTTGTTCAAGCATTGCAGTAGTTGCTAATAACCTCAGCATTACCTTTCCCACCTGTCACACAAGCTATATGCCATTTTAATGTTATCCATTTCAATAAGAAGAATATCCCAAGGACACATATGTTGAGCAAGTATCTAACTGCTTAGCTTTCTACTGCACTATCGAGGTGGTTGTTTGCTAAACTGCCAAAAGCAGGACAACAAAACCGCTTGCCAGATCCTGCTCACTTTCTGTGCAAGTCCCTCTTTATCCATCAGATCCAGTCAGCACAGGGTGGAAGAAACTGGCCTCTTTCTTCACACTTCATTTCCCCGTGCGGGTACATACATGTGTCCCACCCCTGACTGTCACACCACTGTCCACTGACAGACTCATTTAGGTGAAATGCCAGTGCTCAAAACCAATCCAGTCCCTAACTACCCTTGCAGTATGGAAGCCGAGTTTCCCAATACTTGTAAGGCAAACAGTGGTGTTTCCAAGGGCATGAAAGGCAGCCGTGCTCCCAACCGGCTGCTGTGCTTGAAAAAATCTGTCTTGCATGTGTGAGCAGCTGGGGCAGGGCATGATCTCCCTCTGGGGACATCCTCTCTTTGCATTGTTTTCCCTTTTTAAGAGTACAAGTGTTGGGCAGCTGCCTGCAACTGTTGCTGTGTAGGATGAAATGAAATATAGTGTTATTAATAAAAGAAAAAAGAAACCCACACAATAGCAAGATTTAGTTAGGTTTCTGAAAAAGGAAGAGCAAAGAAAGGGTTCTCCCCACATCTCTAAGGCATTCTGGGGTGAATATTTAGCTCATATAGCTGTAAGGAGCTTGGCAACGTATGCCTAATTTCCAGTGGGACAGGCAGAAGGGCCAGTGAGAAGGGATGCTGACAGGCTAGGAATGGAGTAGCAATGTGGTATTTTAACAAAGATGAAAAGTGTTGCTCTACATCTGAGAGCAGCTTTGTTAACGCAGTTGTGTTTCTCGGGCCACATAGCTGAACCATCAGTGGGTTTGGCAGTGTCACCTTGGTATAAGCAAAGCTTGATGAAATGTGAGTAATTTTTAAAAGAAAGCATTTCTGTGGGTTTGATTCTCTGTTTTGTGGTCATTGCCTTGGAAGGAACGTTAGTCATTTTGGGCTTTTGCACTTGCATTGAAAAAAAAGAGGGGAAAAATAAAAGGGTGGGAGGTACAGAAGGTTTTAGCGATGGTTACAAGCTCGCTGGGGGCCCGCAGCCAGAGCCTTGCCGACCCACAGGGACCCACAGTGGGACCTGGCCTGCCAGTGGCCAGCTGCCTGTGGGCAAGGGGGTTGCCTGCCCCAGGGCTTGGCCCTGACTGCCCTCCCCTTGCACCTCCTCCTGGCAAGGAGCTGAGCCACCTCCATTCACCCCCCACACCTGAAGCAGCCCAGAAGGGCATATGCTTGCTGCCTCTGCCCTGCATCAGGGCAGGCAGTGTGCCTCCTGTGCAAACCTGGGTGTTGGGAACCAACAAGATGAACAGGAGACAGTGGAAATCAGCCAGTGCACAGCAGTGAGATGAGCGCTTAAGGTCTAGCCAACACCTACACACTGTTGAAGGCAGGCACCTACCTCCATCTGGGTTCCACGTCTGTCCATCCCCCACTTAGAGCTGGTCCATAGACTGGCCCTGTAGAACCCACTTTTTCCAGCAGAGCTGACCACCAAGTAGGATGGGGAGACTCATAATTCCTCAGCCCAAATGAAAACATCCTCCTGCCTCCTTGTACATGCATCTACCCCTTAAGGGCCTGTTATTTACCCCCTTCTGGCCATACCTGGCAGGAATTCACTTTTGAGCTTGCAGAAGTCTGTCAAATCCAAGGAGATTCAGGAGTTTCAGGAGCTTGGTATGTTGGACCCTGAAAGCTGTGGGGAATTTTCCAACAAAATTTTGATTTGCTGAAAAAATTCCAACCAAATCTAAGTGTTGGCTGTGTAACTGTGAGTGAGTTGAGAAAAAGAAAAAAAAAAAAAAGCATGGTCTTATTTGGTTTGTAATTGTAGCCAAGTTACACTTATCTGCTCTGAAAAAAAAAAAACCTTTTCCTTTGTAAAAATCATTGAACAATGAAAATCTGCCTCTACTTACCCCCTCAAATGCAGTGTAAGCTTTGTAGCTAACTAGGAATGGGATCTGTAACATGTATTATGCCATTCGTTACATTCCAGAAATAATTTTCCCATAGCCTTGAAACAGAATGAGTACAGTGCACATAAACAAACAGAAACCTCTCTGGGGCTTGATCTTTAAAAGTTTTACCTCCTGATTCTTCCTGAAAAAGTGGTATCTCTGGCTCTGGTGCTCCTGCAACAGATGTGCAAAAATTCATATATTTACCTCTGTAACTGCCCTAAGCCATAGTTTTGATTCCTGTGTGAGCCATGGGTTGCCGATCACTTTGTTTTAAAAATTCTGCTGGGCTATATTTTTCTAATAGGTTGAAGGCTCACAAAAGAATCATTTTGAAGGGCATGATAACTTCATGGACTTTAGACTTGCCTCATGATAATGCAACACTTTTCCACGACGACAGCATCTGTCCTATGCACCCTGTATGTCCTGAGCATGGTGGGTCTGCTGAGAGAGAGATGCCTGATATATCTATGGAGTGTAATACCCTGATGCAAAGACCATGCTCACCCATAGCCTGGGTGAAAATATTGGCGTCGTTGATAGCTTCTTTTTGCACGATTGTGACCACCTTAGCTGCTGACAGTGGATGCTGTAGGCAAAGCAAGTTCTGTGCCAAGGGAGGAGCAACCACGGCTCTCTGTCCAGAGCCAGAGAAAGGACTACCCCAGACTGAAGACCTCCAAGAGTTAGGTCTCACTATAATCTAAGAGAGAGGTTTTCATCCTGCTATGCTGTTTCTTTACATGCTCCATCCACAGGGCTTAGGAAGCTGTCCCAGCCAAGCAGGTTCACCCAGAGCAACAATAGAGAGAACATGGATGTGACAGGTCATTCACAACTACTGACAATTTTTGCTCAGTCCTTAAGGTGGAGAGAGATCGAGGAAATCAGCAAAAGGTACAAATAGACCCGTTTTGGTTACTTTTCCCAGCTTTCCTCTCTGCATCTGCCTCCTGATTACTGGCTTGCAGATAATTTGATAGCAATTCACAGAAACCACTGCGGCAAGTACTTCACCGGTACTGGGGAAACTCTCAAGGGAGAGGAGAAGAAATAGGTATGAAATTGTTACTCTTTTTGCTCTCTGTGTTTATTTATTTTGGACCCACTGGGCTAGACCGTAACTAAAACTTTATGAACCTAATAAAATTCCCAACATTCTCAGACATGGGTCGTGATGTTTATATATTAGGCAGAATACAAAGGTGTATTTATGAGGAGATTGGAAGTACTTAGAGATGGTTGAGCTCAGGCAAGGCACAAAGCACACATAAGAAATGTTTTTAAACTTAGCACAGGTACAAGTGAGCCAACCAGCGCTCTTCCCCACCTGGGAAGATGAGGATAAACTGTATGGCACATAAAAACCAGAAGCATTTTGGAAATGCTGTGCACCTCCTCACAGAACTGTCCCAATTCCTCACAAGTGGCAGAGTACAGGGCAATTTCATTATTTTTCAGTAGATGTTATTGATTTATTTGCCTAGTTCTTCTATGGCTAAAACATGAGTTCTCTCATTTTGGTAGTGGTGGTAACTATACACACTAATAAACAGAGGAAGATTACAAGAGTAAACATCTTTTTTCCCTGTCTGTCCTCATAAAACACACAGTATTCCCTGATTCAATAAGCAAGATATACTGTCTGACTCAAGTCGAGGGATAATGGGTCTTGGCGACAGATTAGGCTTTCCATCTTTATAAATAAGAAAAAAGCTAGAGGGAATATATGCTGGGATTTATTTTTGCCAGGAGCAAATAAACAATTCTGTCAATACACAGATAATCCCGCTTCCCTGTCTTGCCTTTGGCCATCTCCACCCCATTGCCACTCCACCCCTTTCCTTGGAAAAGAAAAAAAAAAAGAAAAAGAAAGGATATGTGTTCATTCTCCTCCTGTCACGCATGATTTTTTTACTGATTTCAGCATTAACTTTTTTGGATACTTCCTGTCACTGGAAGACCTCTCCCTCTCCCTCCCCACAAGAACAGCATACGTTTTCAATTTAGATTATGTTCCCAGCAGATGTTGCAGGACGTGAAGGCCTTGCTTTCTCTTTCATTAAAGAGGCACTTGTAATATGGTTTATTGCTTTGGATGGAAAAAAGCATGTATTGCAATGTTCAGAAATCAGTCAATACGATTTCATAATCTCTATGTTAAAAAAAAAAAAAAATTGGTTAACGGAAAATAATAAAACCCAAGGTCCGTGTTGAATATATATCCCTGAAGAGTATTTGTAAGCATCCCCCTAAAGGGTGCTATGCAAGGTTTAATATCTCAGAGGGAGCTCTCCAACTCTAATGCCCAGTCATCCCAAGAAACATTTCTTGTTATCTTCATAATATCGTGCATGAAAATTCAGAGTATGCATCAGTGCCTTTGGTTCTCCACATGGATCTTCAGGCTATCTTCCGTGCACAGGGCTTTTATCTGAAGTTAGACCTGTTAACACAAACCCTTCTGTCCTCTAGACAATTCACCGACATCCTATGTGGAGCCTGAGGTTTGGGTTGGAGGTAACATCCAGATACACCACCTGGGTGCTTGCTGCTGGCTGGTGGCCTGGCCAGGGCCACATCGCCCACGTCCTCCTTGCAGCAGGAGGACTGGCTTGATGTGGACCAGAGCACCCAAAACCTCAGTGCTTTGAACTTACCTAAGATGGACCAGAACAAGTGAGCTTCTGCTACATTAATAGTCACCCATGATTAAGGATTGAAGGGAAAATAAGGCAAGCTGCATTAAAAAAAAAAAAAAAAGCAGCAAGGAAATCTAATCAGAAACTCAATATACCAGAAAATTATGTGCTACAGTCTCCGAAGATTCCCTCTAAAAACCTTTAAGCTTATGCACACTAGTAAATTGCTGTTAGTAGTCTGTAGGGTGCTCACAGTGTCACAGAACCGTCTGTTATCTGGCTTCACAAATACCTACTGCTAAACACATATATATGTATTTGTGTGTGTGTATACTTTACATACACTCATATTTACTTATTCCATCTTTTGTGTCGAAACTAGGAACAAAATGAGGTTATGCCCTACAGCAAAACATACACAAACATAATGCAGAATCACCGGAGCTGCCAAAAAATCCCCACTGCAGAGAGAAGATTAAGTCTAACAAAATGGACAGCAAACCACAAGTTTCATACAGAAAGCTTGTTTCCAATACGGTTAGATTTTATCATTCCATGGTTTCTTCCTGTATTATGGAAGCAATTGCTTTTTACTAAAGTACAGGTATGTCAGATGCAGAAGCAATGGTCCATCTAAACCTACATTTGACAGTAAGTAATACAGACAATTTGTATCTCAGCATCTATTCCCAACCACATAAATCCAGCCAGTGGCTATCTCCCAGGTTTCCTCATTTTCCATACATTTTTCTATCTTCCCTTGAGCTGATATGCACCACTTCTTATTGCTTCCTTTGGAAATGGCTCCATAATTTAAAAATTTTTTATGCAATAGAAATACAACTTGAATTATAACTGAGGTTGGTGTATTTGGTTTCCTGATTACACACAATGCTTTGAATTTAAGCACTTGCAGAAAGCCCTTACTGCTAAGGTGGCTCGTGGTACCCCAGGACCAGCAAGGAGAGATTGGAGGCAATTTTGCACTGCCCCTTCCCCTTCCTGGCCACGGGCTGCTGAGTGTGGGTGCTGGCCCCTTGGTGGGCGAGTGCAGGATAGGTCTTGCCTTCCTGGCTGCTCGTGGCTCCCAGCAAACAGCAGCATGCTTAGCAGCATCCTACTCATCCCTGAAGCCCACAGGATTGCTCCACAGTGGTTTGCCTCCCTGCATATTCTTTCCTAACCCAGAAGCTTTCTAGGCAAGAGAAATGCAGAAGGGGACACACTGAGTCAGCCAAAGAAACGGTCTCATTTTGACTGGGCACTTGCCACCTCTGGAGGGGGAGGCCTTCTGGTCCAGCACCCAACTTCCATGGGACACACCACGGCACCACTCCAAAAGCCAGAGGGGATATGTTGTCCCAATAATTGCAACTGCAGGGCTGTCCAAGCAAAATGACTTCTTACTGTAATTTTCCAGTTCATCAAGAAGTAGATGTTTCCTTGAATCCTGGGGAGTCCTGGCTCTCATCTGGCAGTGTCACTATGCTCCTAAGCCATGCAGGCACCAGGGGCCAGTGGCATCCCCATGGAGTTGAGAGCCTTTGGGATTTCAGCTGCTGGGACTCCAGGTGCAGCAACCCTCAGCTTGGACTCGCTTTCCTTTCTGAAAATAACCTGGTTTGTTTTATTTTATTTTCACAATTAATCACAGCAAAGCCAAACATGAAAATCCTCCCGGGGTGTAACAAGCTTGGTCTGCATCGCTCCTGGTACCTGACCGTGATACTCACCTATGCTGGGCTTCATCCTGCACCCCGGTGAGCGTATGGCAAGCTGTCGGAGACGGAGCTGGCGTCCTTCACCCATGTTGTCAACGGGGTCTGCCCATACACTGAGGGAGGGAGGCAGGTAGGTGGGCTTCTCCCACCCTAGTGGCATTAGATGACATGCAGACCAAAACCAAACTTGGTGCAGCAGGAGCAGCTCCAGCCCCTCAGCATCAGTGCACCTCAGGTGGAAAAGCAGCTGGGGACGTGTCAATGCAATGGGAGATGAGATTGAAATAATCTGCATCAGAAATACTGCTTACAAATTTCATCTTATAACAACTTATCAAGGTGCAGATTGAAATATTCCCACTCCGGGATTCCTATGTTTTTTCAAGATTGAAATTTTTCCTTCTTCTATAAATGTTAGTCATTTGCAACCCAGGAATTAGCTTTTTCTGATGTTTCTCCCTATCTTTTCAGGCCATGTGTTACTGTGCACAGCCATCCCTCTGCCTTTTGTTCCACCCTCCTCACACTTCTTGGTCCTAATGCCCCAGAATAACTCTTGCTGCTACACATGGGCTCATGTCTGCACGATGAAACAGTAGCACAAAGTGATTGGCGACAAACATTCTGCACACTTTTTGGAAATAAAAAAACCCTAAACATCCAGCCCTCGACCCCTCTGCCACCGCCAGGCAGAGCAGCATCAGCCACTGGGTTGCAGGAGCTGGATGGGGCAGATGGCCCAGAGTAGGAAAGGGGGACAGCGAGAAAAGCAGCCAAGAGGCTGAGGAGTGCACTGGGGAGCAGGAGCAGTTATACGTAGAGATGAGGAGAGCAGCCATGGAGACAGCCATCCTTCTCCAGGCCTGGGGAATAAACTGCAGGAGTGGCGGCCCAGCACAGGGACAGTGGAAAGGCAAAAGGTTATCCTAAGGATACAGTGGCTCCTTGTGGGCAGAACATCTGAACTAAGCATATAAGTATCCCATGCTTCCCAGCATGGCTTTAAATTAAAATAAACCCATTCTGTAACACCGCCAGAGAATGGCTGACTGAGAAATTTATAGTCCAAAGTATCCAGGAATTCCCTTTCTATTACTCTGTGAACATTTATTAAAAATATAAAAATGAAATTTAAATGGCCATATTAGGAAGATTTGATGCCCTTTGTGGACACATATTTTTATTTTCAGGACAAAGTTGCTTTTCTTCCAAGAAGTCTGATGAATTCAGAGATGGGAACTTTCTAAAATCATGCACAATAGTATTGTATAGCATTGCTTTTGCTCGCTGTTAAGTGATATTCTGTAGTTCCTCCATTACCTAGAGAGTCTGAGCTGACTGGCCTGGGTGAAGCCCAAAATCCAAAAATAGAAATAGAAAACCACTAAATATTGTAATAGATATTCAAAATCATAAATCTGCCATCAGCCAAGCAGAGAGCCTCTGTTAACATCTTCTTCACGTAAAACAATTATTTCTTGAGGAATGCAAATAAAAAGAGTTAATGAGACCAATTTAAAAAGTAGCTTTTGCAAGCCCAAGAATTCTAGATTATTTGTATAAATATCCAGATTTTTGAAAGATGGTCTGCTCTCAGGAATCTTTTAACCTTTTGACATCTCTACGCTGTGCATTTACATCCCCTATGAGCTGCGTTGGCCCTGTCTGGGGGAGGCAGCCTTCCTCGGAGAGGCAGTCTTCCCGAGGGACCACTCATGGATTTTCCGTGAGCTAACCCCTGGACAAAAAACAGCACTAATCCCAGAAGCGGGATCACTGGTTGCCAAGCACAGAGCCCTGTTGGGAGCCGGGGTCCCACAGCCAGGGTGGGTGGTACATCCGAAAAGTGAGGGTGCACGGTGTCCTCCTCCAGCACAGGGAGAGGGTGCAGGGGGTACAACTGCCACAGGGTCTTGGACATGCATGCTGTGTCCTGTCTTTCTAGCAGACAGCAAAGCAGCAGAGAGGGGCATGGGGATTCACTTCAGGCACAGCTTTTTACCACAGTTTCATGTTGTACTTATAACCGTACCAACAAAATAAACTGGCTGCACCAATGTCAAAATCTCCACGTGCTTCTTTTTTCTGAGAAATTCAACTACTCATTACAAATGGATGACAGGAGAAAAGCTTTACCATGTGCATTGCCTTGTATGAAAAAACATCAATGTTTTGTCTCTGTTTAGCTTGTTTCTCAATACTGTTCACAAGATGTTACCACCTTGATTTTTTTTATTATTACTGCTACTTTAATTTCTAAGCTGGTGCATCTTCCAGATACCCCTAGGCATGTCCTCTGCTCTAGTCTGAGGGTAAAAGATGTTACTTCTTCCCTGGTCTTTTAGGGTCTATCACTGAATGTATAGTAACTATGAAATGATTAACCTGTAGATCAATCTCTTCTTGGAAGTATGTGACCAAGTAAGCTGGTAAACATGTGCATGGGTCCCAAAAGATAAATAGGTCTTTCTGTGTGACATATACTTGACAAGTACACAGCATATCTGGAAAAAAAATCTTTTCTAGATACTTCCATAGAAAAAGTTTACCTTTAGGCTCCAGTTTTTCAGTTTGCCGCAACACATCCAGTCAGCCTGAGAGTTAAACAGCATCTAACACCGCCAGAGTCTTGGCAGAAAAGTCCCCATTGATACTTATATCACTGTAAAATCCACTCATGCTGAGTTACTTACTAAGCTGACCGTTTTTAAGACAGTGCAAGAGAAAACCTACCAAAAAAGCCAAACATAAAAATCCAAATATAAACCCAATGTCTGTTGAAATGTTAAAATAAGAATGGGATAATGTTTGCAGCGTTGAACCTTGGCCCTCAGATGGTTTCTTCGTATGAGATTTCAAAATGCATTGGCACCTACAGGTTTCTTGCAATGCTTTTCAACATGCATATCAGCCAGTCCCAATGGTCTAAAACCTCTCAGACCAATTCTGGAAACTATTTAGCACCTGAATCCCATTTATTTCCACATAAACGTCTCAGTTCCTTAATCGTAATTAGAAGAACTGTACTTCTCTGCCTCTCGCGAATTGTTTATTAAATTCTACATAAGACTTCTGAGGACCTTTAAATATGACAAGAGGAAACCAGACATATCCTGGACAGATCAAAGTGAAATGAGGAATTAAGTAAGGGAGATTGGCAGTGACAAGATGAGCTTTGCTTTGGCTCCTGGAGATAGGTAGACAGACATACAGATAGACGGACAGACAGCATGTAAACACACTACTAAAAGCCTCAAATTACGATGTTTAATTTGTAAAACCCAGCTAACAGCATTTTCAGTGTGTGTACTGAAACAGACAAAATAATTCCTAATTCATGACACTATGATTTTCCTTCGTGCTGCTTATGAGATATCAAATTATTTCCATTATTCACTGGAACAAATAAATATAAAAACTTAGAAATTCATACCAGAAGTTATATTTATGGAAATACTGTCTAAACTTTGGAGAAAACACTTTGTACCAGGTCAACAGTTCAAGACAGATGGCCTCATAAACCTCTCAGCAATGTATAAAACCTAAGGTTATATTTGACGGGTTCCAGGAACTGCATTTCACACAGATGACTGAGTGCTGCAGCAGAGAAGCAGAGGCCATTTACTGCCCAGTAATGGGATGTGAGCTGAATAACACCCATCACCTGCACACAATGCAGGGTGTGAGTGAAGCGGAGAGTGGCCAAGAGCTACTGTCCCAAGCAATGTGCCACACCACAGCATGCTGCCAATGGTGACCTGCAGATCCATGAACTCCTAGATGTCTTAAATAATTCTTCTCTGCCATTTGGTCACCTACAAAGACAGAGTAGTGATGCTGAAACGAAGGCCCAGGGAAGCAGCACGCTTCATGGAATGCTACACAGCAGAGCCTGAATTTACATACTTGGCTCTGTCTGGTTCTTCAAACATTCATAGCCATCCCTTCTCTATTATTAACATACACGGTAAGAGCATCAGACTTCACATGACATATACTCATTTACTGGCATTTTACAAGGGAACCCTATTTACTTAAGTCAACATATCTACAGCTGAAATATTTACTCATATCTAAGAGATAGTCGAGCTACACAATGTTAAAAGTTTATCAGTTTTTTCCAGCTTCATGTATTTTAGACATGTCAGTAAGCAAGCTATCACCTCCCAGTGCCTCCACTCATAAAAGTGCAGAAGACAGCATGGTATAAATAAATATGCCTACCACATGGTATGTCCCTTTTTGCTATTGTGAAGCAGGCACAACAAGCATTCTGTCATCTGTCTGATCTGGAAACTTATTGATCATTCAACAGTATCTGGCATCCACTGGTCTTGCACATAAAAAATAATCTCACACTATGAGATTTCACTCCAAATTTTAAAAAAGAAAGCACAGGTATACACGAGAGAGAGGGAGAGAGATCTTTCCACACATGAGCAAATCACTGCAAACAGGACTACAAGGTATATGCTGTAATTTGGGAGTGGGAAGTGTGTAAGGGTTTTGGTAATATTTCACTCACGTAAGTAATTCTACTATTCTAATGGAGAGAAATTATGTAGCTGGAGCTCACAGCCTGTTTACTCATAAGTTTAGAAATTTCCTGGTGTTGCTATAGACCAGGTCCCACTGGAAAGCATTAATGATGGTACTGTTTCCTTCTTGAAACAAACATAAAACTAGTATATACACCTGCCCAGTTGGTACCACTCTACCACTTTTTCCCTTTTTTTAAAATATACACTGCTCGAATCCAACAACCTTTCTCATGATCTCTCCATTTTGCTACAGAATAATTCTTTAAAGTAACATTTTTTTGGTGAAAATATTTTTCAGCATGCATTTACAGCCTAACCAATACTGTTACAGGTGGGACTGGTGGCATTGCCTGTTACCGACTTCTTTTGACTCTTCCTTATATTCCATGCCTTTAGATGCTTACAACTCTTCAGGCTGAAATCTCCCATGTTACAAATCCCTCTGAGTTTTAATGACTTTAAAAATGCCTGAATAACCTCTGAAAACGTACACCCTGCAGATGCTGAGGGATGCCCTGCCTCAGGGGCACCTTGTGCTTGCTCGATGATGCTGCCCATGCTGGGCACAGCTGGCACGCAGCAAGGCTGTGCATCTGCACTGGTCTCTTCAGCCCTTCTGCTGCTTCCTGCTGGGCTCACGTGCCAAGAAGGAGGAATAAACCAGGCTTCAAAACAGAAGGGGGAAGTCCAGGAGGAAATACTTCTGGACAAGTGGCCTGCAGGAACAGGGTGGCAGGGAAATAAAGCCAGGAAATTATGCACAGAAGTCTGTTCAAAACATGTTACTAAAGTTTCCCCAGAAATGCTTCTGAGGAAACCAAAAATTAAAATCATTCAAGCTATTTAATTTTAGCCCTTGCAAGTACACCTTCCACGTACAGAAAGGCACCAAATGCCATTACCACACAGTACATTCTTCTCTTTCTCAGTACACAGGGCAGACAGCACTACCTAATGAACAGGGATAGCAAAATGTCTTGATCTTCACTGTCTACAGCACCGCCAGGCTTCTGCACCCAATCAAGGAGAAGCGAGCAGAGGTCTGAGCAGGCTGACAGAGCTCTCCAGGGACAGGCTGATTGCCAGTTATCTCCCCAGGTATCTGCTGGCAGACCAGAAATAGTGAACTCAGAAAACTCACTGTTTTGCTGCTCCTCAGGTCAGTTATGTGCCTTTCTCCCAGTCCTGGCTCAACCTATTGTTCTTCAGCTTGTTTTCATCCAGGTATGTCTCTTCCATCTCCTTGCACAGGACCGCCAGGCCATCCCAAGCCAGCAGTGCCCACCTGCTGGGTGCAGACCTGAGGGTCCTAGGGGGCATGGGCATGGCTCCCAACCCAGCCTGCACTGGACACCCAATCTACCCCCGCTGTGTCTCCTCCCTGTCTAGCCTACCCTCCCTCACA
This sequence comes from Eurypyga helias, assembly GCF_000690775.1. Classification (NCBI taxonomy): domain Eukaryota; kingdom Metazoa; phylum Chordata; class Aves; order Eurypygiformes; family Eurypygidae; genus Eurypyga; species Eurypyga helias. The sequence goes on from NW_010268799.1 coordinate 180,590, forward strand.
CCCTGCCTGCGGAGGCATTCCCCCATTCAGCCCTTGTTCTCCTGGGTCGCCTCCTTGCACAAGAGTTTCCAGCTCCCACATACACCAGTGGTGTCTGCGTGCTGCTGCAGCTGAACACTTTTTGCAGAAGACAGAAAGAAGAAACATCAGGACATGTATTTTTATCAAAGCAGCCAATATATGAGATATACAGAGACTATTTTCCACTGTTGTTTCAATGGCCGCAGGATATACACGCCAAGTTTTGATCTTCCAGATGATCCCAAATTTTCTTCACCTGGGAGATGCTCTCTCAATGATGGCCACATGAAAGATGTCAGACAACTGTGTGGAAATTCAGTGTGGGATGCCAGGGACACTCCAGAAGGCTTTGTGAGTGGAGAAGTGGTCCATCAACATATATTTGAAGTAGTCACAAAAACAATTTCCCCATGATGGCTTGTGACTCATTCCATAACTATAGCCATGCTATGCAGAAGGGTGCTCTTGCAAGGCTGTACAAGCCATGGTAGAAGTGACATTTTTTGGATGAAATTGTCAGGAACATCCTTTGCCTTTTTTACCCATTTTCCCCATTGCCTGTTTCTTTGTACACTGGACACTGTCAGATGCACACACTTCCATCTGCAGATTTTTAGGCACTCATGGCTTTGAGACTTATTTCTTCTGTTTTAATCAGTAGATACTTCACAAGATATAATTATGATGTGAAATCCCTATATGCCTGCTAACATACTTTGAAAAGGAACTTATCTGCAGAGTGGGAGTTTTGGTTTTAGCTTACTCTTGTCTCAGTACTAATCAGGCTATTTCATGTTTGCCCACCAAAATGCTTGCAAATGCCCCTCCTCATCTCAAGATTGTTTTTCCTTGCCTAGCTTTAACACATCATGGCTTTCAACTCTCATTTTTTCCTGATAGCACTAACTTAGAGAATGTTCTCATGTAGCTGCCACCTCTGTTTTCCATTTCCAGAACAGTTCATTTGTTAACCTCAGATTTTTTTGAGTAGTCCCTTGTGAAGCCACACTGGCTTTTTTACTTGTTTCTTTGCTTATCTTTTTTTCAGAGGAATTTTAATCTGCTGCACCCTGAATTCAGATTTCTTATTAGAAATCTCCAGCTTGTTTGCACACCCTTGGATCTGAGGTACTTCTTCTCATTGTATCCAGCCCATTAAAACCCTGATTTAACTCAGTAGTTAAGGATGTGCTTAATTTAAAGAATGTGTATAATCCTATCCCTGTTCAACAGACCACATATATCAATGGCTGTTCCAATGGGACAAAAGCACATGCTGAAAGTTACTGTAAATTTGTAAAAACTTCTATTCTTGAAATCTAATCCTCCAGTATTACTGCAGCACCTTCTGGGTCCTATACAGGTTTTTTTCAATTAAACAAAAGTTTTTCAATACTCTGTTGTTTTCATCTTTTCATAGGACTTGTTACCTCCTGGGGTTTTAGGTCACTGCAGTTTTTTTACACCCTTTAGAGAGAAGTAATCGCATGTTTTACCATATTGAGGTGACAAACCATCACACATCAAACATCAGAAGCAGGAGACCCCTTATTCAGAGTAAGCAAAATAAAACCATTTTTAGATCTCAAATTTCTGATTTGTAGGGTTTGCATTTGTGCAGTAATCTGCAGAAATCACCTGTGAAGGCTCACGCTTACCTCTCTTCCTTCAGGGCTCAGGCTGAGAGGCTGCACAGAGCCTGTACACTCTGAGGCCAGGCTTTAGCTGTCTCTCTAGTTCGGTGACTTTTTACCTTCTTGCAGAAAGTGACACCAACATGCACGGAGAAGCATGCTTCCATAAGATGAAGTAGCAAGGAAAGGCTTCCCACTTCCATGCTCCCTGAGGTAATTCATCCTTTTCTCATCATGAGTCAAATGAACCATCCTGGAGGAGCAAATTTTGATTCAGTGGTATAGTACTATTCTGGAGAATTTTTGTTTTCAACACAATCTTCTGAAAACAGACACATTTGCTCTAGTAGCCAAACGCAAACAGAAAAGAAATGGAAAGAAAGCGACATGACCGAGCAGCAAATCTTCTTTTACCCTGTAAAAGCTTGCCATTATAAATGAAAGCTGATAAAGTAAATATAATGATTAAAATCTTTGCACCTTAGAACAATAAGCAATTCTGCATCCCTGCAGTCCATCAGATGCCATACTTACAGCTTCACTCACTGTCTCCTAAAAAATATGTTGTTTTGCTTCTTGGCTAAACTATTGACTCAGAGTGGGACATAATTCCAGACAAAAGGTAGAACAGAGCACAGACCTGTTTGATTTCTGTCTTGGTATTCTGTCTTTGGTTTAAACAGAGCTTCATTTTGGGTTGCCCTTTTGGTTTTTTTTGTAGGTTTGCCTCATGACTCAGTATTATCTGTTAAAAATAGTGTGCAGCTTGATGCTATCACCCACACCCTAACAGCACTTTAGCACTTACTCCCTTTCAGGCAGAAGAGGAATTTTTCTTGGTGTTAATGGAAGTGCAATCAAGGGCTGTCGGGACCCCTTTGAGAAGAGAAGCACATACCATATGCTGAGGTTAGTCCAAATCAGATTTGTGTCCTTTTTTTAAAAAACAAAAGTAAAATATTTTATTAACATAGGAAGTGATTCAGAAGAATCTGCAGGCTGCAAAGCAGGGTAATATTCCTCAAATGGTACAATGACCCAGACAAATGGAAAAGCTTGCAATTATACAAATACGATGCAGTATTGTGAAGCTGATTGCAACCTAAGAAGCTGCAGAAAGGTATTGGTCTTCCAGGGAATAACGGATGCATGTTGCAATCAGCAGCCAAACTTAGATAACGTGATATGTAACTTATTAAATAAAGATGTTTTAATGTTTCTTCACAACAAAGTAGAGGAGTCATAAATCACAAAGGACTGATTCTTTTGTGTCCCACAATTCTACAAGTTTGAAGAAAAAGAATATATCAAGTTTCATTCTCATTCTAATCTCCACGTAGTAACCTTGCGGTCAGAGAGAAAGGCAAGAGTGTGTGGAGGTATGCCTTCCATGAGGGAGAAGTGATGTTGCTTTGGATTGGTTGGATTTCTTAAAAGAAGAATCTATTGCCTGAGTAACTGGAAGTGTTTTACTTCACAGGCCTGAAATAACAGAAAAATTGGTAATACATTAAGTAATTTGGGGATTATTTTGTAAACGAGACCACCCTTTAAATTCATCCACTTTCCCTATCAAACGCTCCCTTCCAAGAACTAATCACTGAATCATTTTCTTTCTCTGTTATCTAAGTACTGGTTTTTTCCATCTTCAGGGTTTTTTTGTGTTTGCATGAGCTATTTCTGTTTCTCCACACTAATACATTTTAGCTACTAAAAAAAAAAAAAAAGCAACACATAGAAGGCACAATCCAAAGTGAGCAAACATCTCTTGCAGAGAAGAATTAGCAAACTCCAATAACTGTCTGGGCATTTATTTGCTATCATTTACCTGATCATTTTGAAGTACATTTGAGCCATTAAAGCTTTACAACATCCCACGAGGTTGTGTTTTTAACCTTCTTTCACAGACAGTAAAAATGATACAGAAATAGCTTAGCCCCTGTGCTGTAGGTCATATGGGCAGTAGCAGAGAGGGGCCATAAACAAGCCGACAAGGCTATAATGTTCCAGCCATTAGACAACACCACCTCCTTCTGGAATGAAGAGTCAGCAACACGGCTGTCCGATGCAGGGGAGAAAACATACAAATCACTGCAACTGCTTGAAAACAATTGCAAGGCAGCCTTCCCTAAAAAATGGAGAGTGAAAGGTGAACTATGACATTCACCTTGTGAATTACATACTGCATATTTTTACATTAAAATAAAAACAATCTGATGTTCAGATACTGTTCAAAAAAATAGAGAGCGACACAAGATAGAAGCGCCTTTGCCTCGACCTCTTCATCTCCTGGGCACCATGCAGGTACAAAGAACCCACGTTTGCAGCAGGACCAACTCGAGCACTGAGAATCCAGATGGGAAGGCTGCATTGCATAGGCACATGAGCAAGCTTTCAACAGCTGCTCCATCACAGGGCCACAGCCAAGTGCATCACTGGTTCGTTTGCCTGCTTTACCTGCCTGTATACCCGGTTACCTCTGGTACCCAGGCTGGGCAGCTCAGGAGTAGCTGTACTGCAGGGTACGTATAGTCACCCCATCCACCTGGTCAAGTGCCATGCTGTGGGTTTTGGAGAATACAATTCTGAGACTGCTTCTGAAGTTCCAGCCCTATGGGAAGAAGGCTATCCATGCAGATTGCATCCAGCATCCGGGATATATGGAGCTGAGATCATTACAGTTACAACCACAGCAAACGCTGAAAGGAGTCCAGGCCGTTATTGCATAAGGCTCGAGCGCTTTCCTGGCAGTGACTGTGAAGAATATGAAAATGTTGAAACTGAGAATAAATTTCAACATCATCTCTCAGGAACAGTCAACTGGCAATGGAATTTCAAGGGGGAAAAGCTCCTATAAAACTAATGGCTTTTTACTCTCTGTCAGCAGATGATTAATTCCTGGTGCTGGAGGTGCATCTGAGCGACTTAGAACGGAGTTCTGGAAGTCATGAAGAAGCAAGAGAGGTTTTGACCAAAGCTTAATCATTCTATTCTCAGCCCTTGCTCCATCCAAAGCCCCACTGATTAGAAGCCAGCAAGAATTTTTCCTTGAAAAAAGCAAAGGCAAACGTCAAGATAATCTTGGTTTGCAACTTGGGATCTCACATTAACAAGAAACTAAACAAGAGAGATTAAAAGTGATACTTCAGATGCCTGATGTTCAGCACCTAAATCTGTTTTTTGAAACGTGTGTGTATACTCCCAAAGCCAGTATAAACTGGCTGACTGGGGCCACTGAAATATGTGCCACATAGTCTGACATACCGATTTACAATCGTGAGTTTAATTAGAGTGACCCAAGTTAAAAATCTTTCTCAAAGAGGTTCACCAGTGGTTACAGACAAAGTCAGTCCTACATCTCGTCTCTCCCCGTTGCTATGTTCTGAACACGAGTGCATACAAACCTACAGCCCTCAGCTCCTCAAGTCACCGCAAACCGCACCACTTCCAGAAATACATTCCCCAGCCTAACACTAACTTGTGGTAGGCATGGCCAAGTAGGTCTTGACATTCATGATACTCCTAAAACAACACTCTAGGGGAGAATAATAGAGAAAAGCTGGTTTGGAGATACTTCCTGAGCAATCATTTATAATGAATACCTCCTAAATATCTCCTGTGCTAGAGCTAAGAATACAGAGGTGAAAACATACAATACCTTATCATAATTCTATTTAGTTTTGAAAAGTATTAAGTATACAATATATATCCAGCATGTATGCATATAATTCGATTATTGTAATTATTTATATTTAAATATTTTTACCATTTTTATTAAACTCCCCTCCAAACACCTGGAAATTTTCATTTAAAAAAAAAAAAAAAATCAGTCTTTTTAGCAAGTGGTAGGACAGCCAAAGCTTTCTTGCCAATCAAAACATTCCCAAACACTGATTTCATTTTTTCCAAAATTGCATAAATATTTTTGAAAAATCCTCATGATCTTCTTACTTTTTTTTCTCAAATGGAAAAGTTTGGTTCAATCAGTACTACTGAGGGAGATATTCAACATTTGTCATATGCATTAACTATTGTCTTTCTTCACTGCCCTTCACTCAGTCCATACTTTTGACTTCTGCAGTAGAAAAAGCAGGTATCCCCATAACAAACTGCCTGATGCATCTCTGGCGTATCTCGAGTCAACATATATTCTATACATGGAACTTGGTTTACATGCTATGAAAAAAAAAAAATAGCTTGGGATGACCTAACTAAAGACCGTATAATAATGCAAGCAACCTTTACCCAGCATACAAAGTTACATTAGGATGGGGCATCAAAATATGTTGTACCAAAGTCTTCATTTCCTCCACCTTGCCCTTTTTGTTGCTGTATTTTGTCCCATCCCTGCCACACCATCCAGAAGGTCCATCTATTTTTCTCCGGATGATATTTCAATCCTTCCCTTGGCGGGTAATGACTCCCAACTGGTTTCCTCAGCTTGTGCTTTTAGCATGCTCTAACTTCTAGTGACAAACTTATCAATGGAACAATTAACCAGGAACACTTTCCAGATGGTGCAGGAGTAATGCCACAGCTCTCTTTCTCCAGCTCAACCCTTGCTCTTTCAGGCAGCAGCTCTGTGGCCTCTTCTTTAACCTGTTCCTTACCACTTGATAGTCTGCCTACAAGTCCCCATCTCCCTCACGTTATTTCAGTCTCCCACACAGCTCAGTGGCACTGAAGCTCTGCTAGATTAAACCTCTACGTTTCACTTCCTCTGAAGAGGAATTACCTTATCAAAGAGAAATATCAGTTAACTTGGTACAATTCACCTTTGAAAAACTCCTGTTGCTTTAATTTTTTTTTTTTTTCCATTTTCTACTTGCCTTTCTACCTCTGCTCTCTATCGTTTCAAATCATTCCATACTACTGAGGTGATTCTAATGAGCTGCCCAGATTATTTTTTCCTTCCTTCAACAGAGGGTGTTACAGGCATTATCCCCCAATCATAAAGTGCTACCTTTGAGTTCATACATTATTAAAAATCCTTTCTACCAGACTTGCAATTTCTCTGCCAGATCTTGGACTATTATGAGATGGATGTTATCCAGCCCCTCTTCCACTGCAAACACATTCATTTGCACTTCTACAGTTACTCCTGACTACCTTTGTCCTCATAGTCTACCTTACAAAATATAGTCTCATTATAAAACAAAAGCAAAGAATTCTTTAGTTTGAGGTCATATTTGGACTATCTTTATCTTCATTCCCTTCTTATTTGACTGGGGGGAAGAAGGGAATTTTTTTAACTCCACTTCTAACCAAGGTGAAGAAGTACATTGATTTTGGAATCAGTCTTGTCTCCGGTGACAGATCTCAACACATGCCTTTAAGGGCTTTAGATAAGCCATTGATGTCATTGTGTGACGTGGCAGAAAGGTCCTAATACTTACAGAGTTACAAAGCTGAAGCTTCTGTGCCCTGGAATTACACTGGCCAATATCATGGTAATCATCTAAACCCAATAATTGATCCAAAAGAGAAAGAAAAACTATTCCGACACTGATTTCAGCTTCCAGTATATTTGTCATTTTGAGTATCTATGTCAGCAAAGACTGACCAGAAACTGTTTCAATGGCTATCTTACCTTATGAGCTGCAGCATCCCCAGGAGCTCCATCCAAGTAGAATAGCCTCATCTGGGGTTGACGTGCCTGGGCCAAATCTGGTGCTTCTGCAACACACTCCCTCGCCTTCCAGCTCATCTGGAGGACATCTTACACATTCACTAAGTGGGGTAGCCCAAGCTATTATCTAGCAGAAAACACAAGTGCACACAGCAAATATAGGAAAAGTAAGGAGAGTTCAATAATTATTTTATGTTTCTCACAAGGAGAGCTATAGGCGGCTATTCATTAAATCTCCCAAACTATTCCAAGTCCTTCTGGCTTGAATGTATAAGGAAGATCCTCCCTTCTCTGTCTCAGGCTCCTTCCATCTTCACCATGCCAAAACCCCAGATAAAGCCTCATTTAAGCAATATATAAGGAGCAATTTCAATCCACTTAATGTGTGTAATCAAATAGCTCACTGCTCAGTATAGTCCAGAGTTTGGGAATGCTTATGAAGCTGCCACAAAGCTTTCAGTGCACTGCAGAGCTCTGCTTTGAACTGCCAAAGAAACTGGAGGTTCTTGCCATAAAACTGAGGTCCAGTGTGTCACAGAGCGCACATTGTTTTGTCTAATTTGAACCTGGAAACAATTTCTACTCTTCTTCCAGAACTGGTGAGTAACCACTGAGCAATCAGATTCATGTCTCCATGTTAGTACTGAATAAGATTTTCACAGTGGGTTTTGCCTTCTAAGAACCATCTGCCCCATGATACCACCTCCTCTCCTAATTTCCACATATTAAATTTCATTAAAGAAGAGCTGAAATGCAGGATGCTTTTCTTCCTCACATCACCCCTCTGAGGAAACAATTTTTTTCTAGCTTCCATAAGGATCGTATGAGACTGAGGGAGCAAGATGCCCTCATGATAGCCTCTGTAACACATTGGTCAAAATGGTGTATTTTTAGCCAGTATCCATAATGTCTGCCTGTGAGCTATATTCCTATGAGAGCTGCCTAACCTGGCAGTGGCATGATGGTGTTCCCAGGTGCTACACGCTGAAGCAGAGCTGGCAGCAGACCTTTGCATGTGGATGTCCTTGGATCAAGACATGCAGGAGAGCTCCTGGGCTTATGAGGTCTTTAACAACACATGGACAAGAGAAATGCCCTCTGGGGTCAGACCAGCCATCCACCTAGTCCTATAATCTATCTCTGACAGTGGTGTGTTGTAAATACGTATGTGCAAATACGAATGCACTAATACATCTGGCAGAACTTACTCAATTCCTGTGGTTGCAACCATTGCAACAGAGTGCTCTTTTTGGGTTGGCAATGTACACCTTTACATCATGATCTGTGCAATCCTAATGACCAAACAAGCTAAACTCGATCAATTTAATCCCTTAAGACATCCGCAAAGAGTCTTTCTGATTACAAACAACAAGCAGGCAACCCTTCTTATTAGAAAAAAGAGAGATAAGTAATAAATGAGCACACAAACCCCATGGGCTAAACTGGCTTCTTAAAATACATTAAGCCTGGCTAGCATATGTTATCAAGCAGAGCCAAGAAAATGGCTCTAACTGGGTAGGGAGGGAGTCTCCTGTTTTGCTAGTCATCTTTGAAAGACAGAGAAACCCACTGGAGTAAACTGCATGGCACAGCTCCAGCCAGCCTTAGACCTCACGGAGGAAGGATGCCCCGCAGACCTCTCCTGTGGTGCACCCCAACTCCTCTTGCCAACACCTGCTTTAGGGGTGCAGGCAGGGCCACAGTGCAGGTGGAGGCACAGCCCCCACTGTCAGTGGAGACATCAACGGGATGGTGAGGCAACCTAACTACAGCAGCCACCAGCAAACACAGGAGTCTATCCAGATCAAAACTTTCCTCTTTTTTTTTTGTCCCATCAGTCCATTTTTTTGGAAATACTGGTAATTTCCAGAGAAAGCAGCCAGTTTTCTCGGAGGCAGGTGTTTGGTTGAAAACACAATATTTTGTCAAAAATCAGGTTTAGTGAAGAATACTTGACAAGACTTTCTTCCAATTTCCTGTTCAGAACAGCCTGTTACTGGCTTGTGGCCCCTCTCTCCTTGTCCTGGACTGGGACGTGCCACCAGTAACCTATGACTCTCACACGGCTTTCTAGCTTTGGTCTTGTCAGCAGAGAGGAAAAGAGCGATGGAAAGAGAGCTAGTACTCAAGAAAGGCAGAAACCTTGGAAACAACAAATAATGAATACAGACTGGCAACTTAGAAGTGAAATATTATGAAACGATTAAAAAAAAAAAAAATGGCCCACAGTGAAGAACTGGCTAGTCACACAGAGCTGTCTAGTCCCAGCTATTAAACTGTTATGAAGTCAAAATTGCATGAAATAGTTTCCTAAGTTTTTCCATGTATATAATAACTATCCACACCACAATGGTGTCTCACAACTAGAAAATAGGAAGGGGAGATATACACAAGACACTCTGTATTAAAATGTGATCCACGCTATGAAAAACAAATGAGAACCCTGGATCTGACCTAACTGCAAAGTAATTTCAAGTGATAATAAGATACCAATGATGAATTTGTTAAATGTGGAGTACATGTGGAACTCATCTGAAGCATACAGCCGAAAAATAAATACACTAATTTCAGAAGTGATGCAACGTGACATTTTGTCCGTAAGCAACCAGCTGAGGACGGTCTAGCCTGCAATGGTATTTTTGTAGGCATAAGTTTGTTACATTTTTAAGTGCATGTTAATATTTGTCGTTTACCTAATAGTTCAGTGAGACAATGGTCTCCTCAATTTACAGACATGAAAAGTCACACTGCTTGGTACAGCAAAGGGTCTATCAGCACTAGAAGATACATACACAGTGTATCTAACCAAAGACCAAATCTGTTTTCACATACATCACAATTACTTTAAATTGATCATGTATTTCTAATACCAGCATGTTCAGACAATGGCTAGATCCAGTCCTTACTGTAACCATGTTATCAATATGTCTATAGCAGGACCAAAGTAGTTAATATTTTGAAATCTTTTCCAGCATGATGTTTCTATGATTTCTTCCCACCAATTGTGTGCTTCTTTGTTCTGAATCAAGTTCAATGTGCCCAGACTGTCCTTCCTAGATTCTGTCTAATCTCTTCTTGAAAGGCCTCAGTGACAGCAATTCAGCTACTTCCCAAAAAGGTCTGTTCCAAAATCTAAGCCTTCTGGATATGTCTACAGAGTATCTCTGTTTTCCATCTACTATGTATTTTGTATTAATAGTTCTTTGTAGTTCTTTGCAATTTTCATTACTGGCATTTATGGACAAGATTTTGCAATAATTTATCCTATTCTTATACACTGATTTCTGCCTATTCACTGGATAAGGAACTTAGGTCTCTAAGCTGGATTTCTTTTTTCTGTTCCCAGTGCTAGGAGCTTACAAGTCAGGTGTAGAGATGTTGAGCACTGAAGGACTGATGGATCTGGATGTAAGTACCTCTATTCAATGAGACTCATCTACATGTAAAAGCTGTTTCAGAAGAAGGTACAGCTTGAAATGAAAATGGGAATAATGCTGTAACTCCATCATTGAACAAGCCTTTAGTGGCTACAGTAGTGTATCACTTTGCATTGGTTAGCTTTCAGAGAAGGAGAACTAGATGCACTCTCCTTATCATCAACAGTATAATTTCCTGTCAGGCTGCTTGCTGCCAGGTTTGTTTCTAACAGGTTTTGACCTTACATAACTTAAGAACATTTGCCTACTTAAGTAAATAGAGACTTCGTTTTCACTGTACGGCAATATTAGATATTTCATCTGTTTGCTTTGTAATATAGATAAAGACAAAAGTCAATTCATTTTCTGTATCTTATTTTTCGCTCCCTCTCCAGATTTCCCATAGCCTAATGCTAAAGACTAAAGTCTGGGTAACAAGCTGTACTTTTATGCCAAACACTTTATTCACAGGGGGAGGGACAGAGGTTTACCAAGGAAACAGATGACTAGTAACTCCAAAGTACATATGAAATGAAAAGGGGGAATTCTAAATTTTCAAGGACTTTTTGGAAAAGGTATTTTAGGTGGCCCCAAGCAAGGAGAAATCAGGAAGCAGAAGGCACATATTACTCTGCAACCTTTCACAACACAACAGCCTAAAAGCAATGAGAAGATTTTCGTACTGCTGAGGGCAAGCAGTCCATGAGTCCTACAATAAAATATTCCATGTCAGGAAAAGGACCTCAATCTTTGACCTCTGCATGATTCATAGTCTTTCAAGTTAATATTGAAGACAAAACATATGAAAATAAAGTTACGATGGGTGTTGGGTTGTAAACACAGGACTGTCTGCTAAAAACGAAAAAACCGTAATTTTTATTTCCTTTCATTTACCTTTGTCTTCATGCATGTAGTGATACTGCTAGATAGGTTTTTCATGATAAATTCTGTTTATTGAGTATTCAGATGGATATGTGATGAACACAGAGACCACCCTAAAACTCCCATGAAAAAAAATATCCTTTTAATCTTAATTATTTATCTTATAGCAATCAGTTTCTTAATTGTGCTTTCAGGAACTGAAAACTTGACCAACACAAATATTTCTATTGATTTCACAAAACAGGAGACGTTAACTTTTTTTAACATCATCTTTAAGGACTTGACATGCCTGTATAGCAACCATGTAGGCAAAAAATTCCCAACCAATAGATATTTGATGAGCAAAGCCACTGTAAATATCTGGTTGCACATTTAAAAAAGACATCATACAAGACAAGAACAGTCCAAGACAAATTATAATGGACATCATACAAGACAAGCACTGTGTTGCTCCACCACCCTCTGCAAATCTCTCTGCTTTGGAAACATTAACACTTCCTTCTAAAAAAGAACAGTCCAAGACAAATTATAATTCCAGTCCATATGCTGATAAAGTTTCAGAACAAGCTGATTTAGCACTGACAAGAAAAGGTTTAGGAAAGTCAAACTGTAAGTCCAACCCTCATCTACACCAAGGCTCTTTTATGCTAATTTGGCATTAAAAATAAAGCCTTTTCTGATGTGCAAATTATATTCTCACCATTCAAAGACCACTTTACCTTTCCAGAAGAATACAAAGAAGCCCTGGTAAATGAAAACCAGCTGAGCATTTGTACATAAAGTCTAAGTGCCTGCCCTCTTCCCAGTCAATGGGATGAAGCTTACAAATAATACTTTCTTTTCATAAAAGGAAGCCCACAGGCACACTCATCTTTACATAATTGCTTGTACTTCTACTATTATGTCACATATAGGGGTAGGACTCAACATTCCACGTGCAAACACCAACTTCACGTCCTCAGTTACAGCCAACTGCATGTTAAAAATCAGGCCTGGACTCAGTATTACCCCTGGATCTCTATGATCAATACATCAGTACTGCAAGCCTGGTCTTGAGTGTCATCACTCTAAAATAGTTCATGGCATAACATCTCGGCAGCTACCAAAAGAAATATGCATGCACCGAAGACCCCATCTAGAGCATGTGAAGACACTCACTTTTGTTTACATTTCACAAGCATTTTCTTAAGTGTTCTCAGGTCTGCAAGATCTGTGAACTCCTCAGGGAGTTCAGAAGGTACAGAGTGCCTTGGGTCAGGACACCTACCCAGAAAGGTGCACCACCCTCCTCAAGGGGTGTGATTAGCCCCTGCAGACACGACCTCTTACTCCCACAGCAGGGAAACCTGAGATGCCCCATCCACATCATGCTCCTTACAGTGCTGCCACATAAGCACAGCCGCAGTGAGGTGGACAGGCTTTGCACATGTCTAATAAGTCAACATTATGATGGGAAAAATTCACCCAATGCCAAGAGCTCCAGCAAGACCGTATAACACTTCATTTGTGTGCTAAAAACTCAGCAGGGATTTAAGTTAATTAGATCCTTGTGTACAAGAGAAAGTTAACCCTTGCTGAATAAACATTTTTTATTAGTGAATCAGAATTAGATAGGATATATTTCTTAGAAAGCAGTTTCATTTGAATGAGACTTAAATGACTGACATACCATGCCTTCAAAAGTTTCTTTTTTGCAATTTGTTTCTTCTTTTTTCTTTTCTTTTGTTTTATGAGTGCACTGTTCCAGAAGGGCCTTCTTTTTCCTCTGTGTAACAAAAACAAAGATAAATTCTAAAAGCAGAAGACATAAGTCATCTTTCACAACACTCAAAGTCAAGGCTCTCACTCTGGTTTGACTTGAAACAGAAAAAAAAACCATTACAAAGTACAGCAAAAGTTTGCCAAGTCTCTTTAATGACCCAGAAACTGATTATGATGTACTGAATTCTGCAAGTTAGTAAATCTGCCCACATACACGATAGCAAACCAAAATGTTAGGACACGGTCACCAATGGGATTTTCTGTTCAGCATTACACAGACCCAGTAGCAAAGTGACTCCCAGGGAAATTTCTTGATGGTAAACAGGATGAAACTAATGAGTACATGAAGATACTACTCACAAACACCAGAAGATGCTTCTTGGGTGGAACATTTCTGCCAGCTGTGCCACAGAGTCGCCCACGGTCACCCCGGCCCTCAAAAAGCCTCGGTGAGACTGGAGGGCTAAAGCCAAGCTTTCATCCTGGTGTTTTTGCCTGCCTCCTCCTCTGGCCTGAGTACTCTCATCAGTGTCCTTGCATGTGAAAATAATTGTGGTTTCATGCTTGCTTATGGAGCAGTGGAGGACAAAGCCACAGAAGTTACGGTCAGATGTATCATCCCTTTTTTTCATTAGCACAAAGCATAACGAAGACCTGACCCAAAGTCATCTCAAGTCTATCCATTCACTCCCCCAGGCTTTTGACCAGCACAGATCACAGTGTAGCATGAAACACAGTGCAGTTATTTTCACACAGAAGTACACTGAGTAGAGTTCAGACTTTAGAATGATAGGCACAGGCATGCTGTGCCTAACAGAGCCAAGAGGTCTTTAAGCATAAGCAATGACTTAATTTGTATACAAAAGGGGAGGCTGGAAAATGAAATTACATTTGCTACAGAAAATTCATCTTTGTTTTCCAAGATGTTCTTGCTTTCATACTCACTAAGCGCCACCACTTAAAAATGACTGGGACCTTGGGTGGACACACGATCTGTCATGTTACTTCTGCAGCCTCTATGTGTCTTCTTGACAAATTTCTGTCTGAACTGTATTCCTTTCATAAAGTAATATGTTTATAATTCAATCAGGGTTTACAAATATCTCACCAAGTCAAATGAAGTCCAAGAGGGTGAAAGGCAGTTTTATTCTCCTGCCACAAATTTTCCAATCACACCTATTTTTATGTTAGCAGGGGAAACCTCCATGATTTAATAACTACAAGCCGTAACAAACATGAACTCAAACAAGCACTTGTAAAGAACAAAAACAAATGTTTCACTCTGAAAGGTATGTTTTCCCTTTAAACAGTTCTTCCGTTAGAATAGAAGCATAAATTTAGCTGATTTTTACCTTTTTTTTTTTTTTTCAGCAAAAGGTTATTTCCCTCTCCCCCTCCTCCCATCCCAGATGGCTACATGTTGACTCAGTGCAAGGAACTTGGGAGGTTATACAAACATGAACCTAGTTTGACAATCCATTATAACTTGGCTAATGCCCCTCCGTCACCAATAATCAAGGCTCTGCTAACACCTTCATTCCTTTCTTTCTTATTTTTGCTGAGTACATTGCACTCTGCTCAGCTGAATCACCAGGATTTCTTTTCTTTCAGGAGCGCCCTTTCTTTTAAAGGCTCTTAAGGGAAAAATGTTTATTTCTCAATGAAACCCTTGAAGGGGGTTGCTTCTTGCAGGTGCATTTCCAGAAATGTTCATTTTGAGAGCAGTTTCAGGCATATTTTTCCTCTCTGCTCTCCCCTTTTCAAACATCAGCACTGCACAGGGAAACGGTGTCCAGCTGTGGCACCTAACCTTACTGTATGCCTACCCACCACCCCCCCCAGCACTGCTTGATCAAAAATCCAAAACTGAGATTTGATCTTAATAGAGATGCCCAAGTCCTGAGTCCACCCCACACAAAGCTCTCAGCCCTAGTGGAAAATATCCAAATGAAACAATCCTACTAATTCAGACTTCCTCACCAGCTTCTTTATAGGGGCCCGAAATACCAGTTTTAAAGGAATATTGGGTTTGGGTTTTTCTTTGTTTGCTGAGGCCACAGTGTCAGCCTGTGGGCTCAGCTTTTCCAACCATTCAAATTCATGCCCTGCCAGGAGAAGCCTAGGGATCCCACCAGGAATGCAGTGGCATGGCAAACCCAAAGTCCAGTCATGGACTCACGAGCTTGTGTGAACCCCTGTGGAGAAAAACATCACTCCACCATGGCTTGTCAGTACAGGTGTCTCCAAAGAGGCTTCAGCGTGGCCACAGGCTCGGCTCTTGCCCAGCACTCCTGTACAGGAAGGAACTGTGGCTGTGTGAAGGATGGGGCTCCCAGGGACTGGTACCCCAGCACCCACCTTGGCAATCCCATGCAATGGAAAACGTGTCCTGCTTCTGCCAGGCAACACACCTCCCCTGGCTAGTCTCCAAAGCATATCAGACCCATGCAGACACATTTATCAGTGTGCTGCACCACATGCCGGGCCAAGGTAAGTAAAGTTTGGCAAGTTTGCATGTCCCTGAAGAGCATTGCTACTGCAGGCGGGAACACCTCTCAGGCTGGGCAAAACATAACGAATGGGGCCCTCCAATTCTTCCCAGCTGGGGTCTCTTTGATGAAGCAAAGCAGGATTGAATAAATAAACCCATCTTACCCAGCCTCTATGGAAATCCAAACATTTCTGAAGATTTTTGTCATCTCAAGTTGAATACAGAAGTGAGGGTAACATTTTGAAAGTATCTTGAGGGAGTAAACTTTATTTAAGGGAAATGACTTATGGGCTCTGGAACTTATTCCTGCAAAAACCCTCAGAGGTAGGGTCTGGTCTTAAATCCTTCAGGTGCTCTTGAAGATTTAGGAGTTGAAAGTGGTGTCCAAGGTCTTCATCCAGGCAGTAACATTTAAAATAATCACATTTGCAAAGGCTTTGAAACTTCATTCC